>NC_092088.1:11643360-11945860 GCF_045679555.1 Salvelinus alpinus | reverse complement strand
TTAAACATTCAATTAACTACACGGAGGGAAAAGAACAATGTGCATTCAGCATCACGGACAGAGCTCTTGTTAACTTCTTGTCAATACGGGGGCGCTGTTTTCACTTTGGAAAAAATCGTGCACAATCGTTTTGGATGTATTGTGTTGTTATTGCTGAAAGACATTTTTGTCATTGCCTTGTGGTCACTTGTATTAGGCTTATAGCTATTTTGTTGAATATTATTTTGTCATGCCTGCTCCCGCTTTGGCCAAATTCAATTAAAAACTACATGTATATCGAATGTGCTGTGTGCCATATCTGCTTCTATTGATAAAACGAGAACTTCCTTATTACTCTGAAGTCATGAAAATCGACTATTTTCCCCCATGTATTGGTCAAGCCCCCCCCACCCCTTTACCCCCAGGGAGAGAAAAGATCCTGGCGCGGTGCCTGTTGTCAGGGCAAAGTATTGCTGCAGAGTCAATTAAACATTCTTTAACTTCTTACGGCTGAGATCCCGCTAACGGGATCGAAATGACAACAGCCAGTGAAAGTGCAGGGCGCCAAATTCAAACAACAGAAATCTCATCATTAAAATTACTCAAACATACAAGTATTTTACACCATTTTAAAGATAAACTTGTTGTTAATCCCACCACAGTATCCGATTTCAAAAAAGCTTTAAGACAGAAGCACACCGAACGATTATGTTAGGTCAGTACCTAGTCACAGAAAAACACAGCCATATTTCCAGCCAAAGAGAGGAGTCACAAAAAGCAGAAATAAAGATAAAATGTATCAATAACCTTTGATGATCTTCATCAGATGACACTCATAGGACTTCATGTTACACAATACATGTATGTTTTGTTCGATAAAGTTCATATTTATATCCAAGAATCTCAGTTTACATTGGCGCGTTATGTTCCGTAATGTTTTGCTTCCAAAACATCCGGTGATTTTGCAGAGAGCCACATCAATTACAGACATACTCATAATAAACATTGATAAAAGGCGCTCAGACACAAAAACAAGCCATACAGATACCCGCCATGTTGTGGAGTCAACAGAAGTCAGAAATAGCATTATAAATATTCACTTACCTTTGATGATCTTCATCAGAATGCACTCCCAGGAATCCCAGTTCCACAATAAATGTTTGATTTGTTCGATAAAGTCCATCATTTATGTCCAATAACCTCCTTTTTGTTTGCACGTTTAGTTCACAAATCCAAATTCACGACGCACAGGCCAGACGAAAAGTAAAAAGGTTCCGTTACAGTTCATAGAAACATGTCAAACGATGTATAGAATCAATCTTCAGGATGTTTTTAACATAAATCTTCAATAATGTTCCAACTGGAGAATTCCTTTGTCTTTAGAAATGCAATGGAACGCAGCTACCTCTCACGGGTGCACGCCTGACTGAGCTCATGGCCTTCTGCCAGACCTCTGGTTGAAACAGCTCTCATTCTCTCCTCCTTCACAGTAGAAGCCTCAAACAAGGTTCGTAAGACTGTTGACATCTAGTGGATGCCTTAGGAAGTGCAATCGGACTAAATTTACACTGTATCTTGGATAGGCAAAGAGTTGAAAAACTACAAACCTCAGATTTCCCACATCCTGGTTGGATTTTTTCTCAGGTTTTTGCCTGCCATATGAGTTATGTTATACTCACAGACATCATTCAAACAGTTTTAGAAACTTCAGAGTGTTTTCCATCCAAATATACTAATGATATGCATATCTTAGCTTCTGGGCCTGAGTAGCAAGCAGTTTACTCTTGGCACCATATTCATCCAAGCTACTCAATACTGGCCCCCAGTCATAAGAATTTAATGAATTTGCCGTCAGCGAATGCCTTGCTATGTTTAGCAATTTTGTGGGACAGTACATAGCTAGCTCTCACAATTCCCTCATTTGCTGAATGCAGTTTTGTGAAAAGTCCTTGCTGCTTTTTCAACTGAGAAAGCAACTATTTCGATGCACTTGCCCTCTGCTCAGAAGACATATTCCTATATTTCTCTGCTCAGAAGACATATTCCTATATTTCTCTACATGCTTCGTCTGGAAGTGTCGGGACAAGTTGTAGTCTTTCAAGACAGCGATGCTCTCTTTCCACACTAAGCACACAGCTTCCCTGATACCTCAATAAAGAAATATTTCAATGTCCACTCTTGCTGGAACACCCTACATTCATTGTCTACTTTCCTTTTCCTTAAAATCTTTGAAAACCGAATTTATGCGCAATTTCTAGCTTTGTAACTGTGATGTGAAAAAAAAAAAAAAAAAAAAAAAAATGTCCCACAAGCAGTGTGAGTTAAATCATAACACAAAGGCGAGTATTCATTGGGCTTTTAATTTGAATAAGAAATACGTTTTTCAAAACTTTACTATCTCAAATTCTTTATGTGATCTGAGCATTATTCCGCGGGCCGCATATGGCCCCTGGGCCGGCCTTTACCCAGGCCTGCTCTAGAAACTCTGGAGAGACCCGTCTGAACACTCAGATTTACAGCCACTGTATTACTTATCCTTTGCCCTCTGTTTCACTCACAGGGTCAGAGAGGGGACAGCAGGAAAAAAGGGGAAGCAGCGGACATATCCTACTGATTGAGGAAAAGGAGGGAGGAAGAAGGAACAGTGTACACAGCCAACCTCACTTGTTCACGTCTTCTTTAGAGGAAGAAGGAGCAGGATGGATGTTGATGCTTCCTGGACCAATGTTAAGAGATAGCGATCTTGATTTACCCTCCGAACCAGCCTTCACTGAGCAACGGTAGTGGCCACAACACACACAGGAACCATGGAGCTGGCAGCCCTTGTTTCCTTATGCTTGTTTATGAAACACACACTGTGTTCTCAGCATCCTGCTCAGTGTAACCCTCACCATATCTTTCTTTTTTACTAATCCCAGAATGTTGTAGTATACTGTAGAATACTAAGTTAATACTATGGTATTATCCACACAAAAAAAATCACTGTGGTAAATAAAACAGAAATGTCATCAAAAACACTAGTCTGCAAAAACACTACACTTTTTTAAACTGTAGTAAATACTACAGTATTTAATTTGCATATACCCTGCCCTCCCCTCCCCCACATAGCAATTTGTGCCACCCATAAGTAAGAAACCTACATGCTAAGTATAGACCATATATTGTGTTCCCTACAGGTTATAGAAAAGAGCAGAAGCTCTCAACTATCTGTTCAGAACCTACCTACCTAGATACTTGCATACATACATACCTATCTATCTACCTACCTACCAGTTATAGAACATGTGCTCTTTTAGTGCAGTTTCCTGAAAGAGAAAGTCTCCACTTCTATATTAAAGATAACAAAACACTACAGAAAATATTACAGTATACTACAATCTGCAAAAACACTACAGTGAATACTACAGTATACTACAATCTGCAAAAACACTACAGTGAATACTGCAGTATACTACAATCTGCAAAAACACTACAGAAAATACTGCAGTATACTACAATCTGCAAAAACACTACAGAAAATATTACAGTATACTACAATCTGCAAAAACACTACAGAAGATACTACAGTATACTACAATCTGCAAAAACACTAGTGAATACTGCGGTATACTACAATCAGCAAAAACACTACAGTGAATACTGCAGTATACTACAATCTGCAAAAACACTACAGAAAATACTACAGTATACTACAATCTGCAAAAACACTACAGTAAATATTACAGTATACTACAATCTGCAAAAACACTACTGTAAATACAAAAGTATATACTACAGTTTTATTTTACGGCAGTATTTATACAATAGTTAACTGTAGATAATACAGTATACTACAGTAAATACTACAGTGAATTCTGCAAAAACACTACAGTGAATACTATAGTATTCATACCATAGTATATACTATACCATACCATAGTATATACTATAGTGTTTTTTCACTGTGGTTTTCCTTGTTCATTCTGTCCAAGTCCATCCCTAAATAGTGTGGGTATTTTCTGCATAGTGTGGAGTTCCAATTATTTTCATGAAATCTAAATTCAGCTCTTCGTAGGACAGAAATGGCACAATGTTCTACATCGAAGTTGGCTCCGTTTCAGTGACATTCTTTTTTCTTTTTTTACTGTGCAAAGTCGTAAATGTTTAATGTCAAGGGACTCTCCCATTTTGGATGTATTCTTTATTGGCGTCTTTTGTTCCTGTTTAATCAGAAAGGTTTTAGCAATGGTGTGCGTGTGTGTGTTTGTTTGTTTGTGTTTGTTTGTTTGTGTGTGTGTGTGTGTGTGTGTTTGTGCTCACGCATGCCCTCGTGGATGTATGCTAGTGTATAAGTATGACTATGGATGAGCTTGTTTTGTGCAGCTGCCCATTAATTAACCATGTTGTCAATTACAATCTACAAAGGCAGAACATGCACAAACTGAGATAGGAGACTTTTAAATCTTCAACAGTTTGGTTTACACCAGACTCTCTTCTTCAGAGGAACAATGACTAAAAGATATAATGTGAACAATGAACAATTCAGGAAGATGCAGCCGAGCCAAAGGATGACAAAGTGCTTTAATAACAGTGGCAGATCGAGATTTGACGTATGCTTTCTGATTATATAGTTTCTTATTACTACTATTGGGACAAGTGTTCGAGAAGTAACTTCAAATCAAGACAACGGTGGAATTTTACTGGCTTTGAAGACATTTACCAAAGAAGATAAATATGTTGACAAATGACATTGTTGCCACAAATGTTGTTGCAGTTTGAATTATGATGCTGTTGTTTCCACAACTTCTACAACTATCCATATTCCTGCATGTGAATTGTATCTACGATTTTATCCGTGTTGAAAGTTTCAGTTTAAGAAAAAAGCAGCTAGCAGCCAATACAGCCCCCCCCCCCCCCCCATGCACGGAGACACAAACACACTTACACACTGACACATGCACGTAGACACAAACACACTTACACAATAACACACGCACGTACACACAAACACACTTACACACTGACAAACAAACACACGCACGTACACACAAACACACTTTCACACTGACAAACAAACACACGCACGTACACACAAACACACTTACACACACGCACACTTACACACACGCACGTACACACAAACACACGTACACACGCACGTACACACAAACACACACGCATGTACACACAAACACACGTACACATGCACGTAGACACAAACACACACTACACACACGCACGTACACACAAACACACTTACACACACGCACACTTACACACAAACACACTTACACACTCACACACAAACACACACATGCACGTACACACAAACACACTCACACACATGCACGTACACACAAACACACTTACACACTCACACACAAACACGTACACACAAACACACTTACACACTGACACACAAACAAACACACGCACGTACACACAAACACACTTACACACAAAAACACACATGCACGTACACACAAACACACTTACACACTGACAAACAAACACACGCACGTACACACAAACACACTTATACACTGACAAACAAACACACGCACGTACACACAAACACACTTACACACTGACAAACAGACACACGCACGTACACACAAACACACTTACACACTGACAAACACACGCACGTACACACAAACACACTTACACACTGACAAACAAAAACACGCACGTACACACAGACACACTTACAGACTGACACACAAACGCACGCACGTACACAGACACACTTACACACAAACACACGCACGCATGCACACACATACGCACACACACACTCACCCACAAACGCACACCTCCAGGGAGATGCACTTGGCTTCACACAGGGCAGACATCTAGAGACTGGTAAGGACTCTAGGAGACCCACCAGCTTCACACAGTGCAGACATCTAGTGACTGGTAAGGTCTCTAGCCGACCCACCTGCTTCACACAGGGCAGACATCTAGAGACTGGTAAGGACTCTAGCCAACCCACCTGCTTCACACAGTGCAGAAATCTAGATACTCGTAAGGACTCTAGCCAACCCACCTGCTTCACACAGGGCAGACATCTGGAGGCTGGTAAGGACTCTAGGATACCCGTCTGCTTCACACAGGGCAGACATCTAGAGACTGGTAAGGACTCTAGGAGACCCACCTGCTTCACACAGGGCAGACATCTGGAGACTGGTAAGGACTCTTGGAGACCCACCTGCTTCACACAGGGCAGACATCCGGAGACTGGTAAGGACTCTAGGATACCCGCCTGCTTCACACAGGGCAGACATCCGGAGACTGGTAAGGACTCTAGGATACCCGCCTGCTTCACACAGGGCAGACATCTGGAGACTGGTAAAGACTCTAGGAGACCCACCTGCTTCACACAGGGCAGACATCCGGAGACTGGTAAGGACTCTAGGATACCCATCTGCTTCACACAAGGCAGACATCTGGAGACTGGTAAGGACTCTTGGAGACCCACCTGCTTCACACAGGGCAGACATCCGGAGACTGGTAAGGACTTTAGGATACCCGCCTGCTTCACACAGGGCAGACATCCGGAGACTGGTAAGGACTCTAGGATACCCGCCTGCTTCACACAGGGCAGACATCTGGAGACTGGTAAAGACTCTAGGAGACCCACCTGCTTCACACAGGGCAGACATCCGGAGACTGGTAAGGACTCTAGGATACCCATCTGCTTCACACAGGGCAGACATCTGGAGACTGGTAAGGACTCTAGGAGACCCACCTGCTTCACACAGGGCAGACATCTAGAGACTGGTAAGGACTCTAGGAGACCCACCTGCTTCACACAGGGCAGACATCTAGAGACTGGTAAGGACTCTGGGACACCCGTCTGCTTCACACAGGCCAGACATCTGGAGACTGGTAAGGACTCTAGGAGACCCGGCTGCTTCACACAGGGCAGACATCCGGAGACTGGTAAGGACTCTAGGATACCCGCCTGCTTCACACAGGGCAGACATCCGGAGACTGGTAAGGACTCTAGGATACCCGCCTGCTTCACACAGGGCAGACATCTGGAGACTGGTAAAGACTCTAGGAGACTCACCTGCTTCACACAGGGCAGACATCCGGAGACTGGTAAGGACTCTAGGATACCCATCTGCTTCACACAGGGCAGACATCTGGAGACTGGTAAGGACTTTTGGAGACCCACCTGCTTCACACAGGGCAGACATCCGGAGACTGGTAAGGACTCTAGAATACCCGCCTGCTTCACACAGGGCAGACATCCGGAGACGGGTAAGAAATCTAGGATACCCGCCTGCTTCACACAGGGCAGACATCTGGAGACTGGTAAAGACTCTTGGAGACCCACCTGCTTCACACAGGGCAGACATCCGGAGACTGGTAAGGACTCTAGGATACCCATCTGCTTCACACAGGGCAGACATCTGGAGACTGGTAAGGACTCTAGGAGACCCACCTGCTTCACACAGGGCAGACATCTAGAGACTGGTAAGGACTCTAGGAGACCCACCTGCTTCACACAGGGCAGACATCTAGAGACTGATAAGGACTCTGGGACACCCGCCTGCTTCACACAGGCCAGACATCTGGAGACTGGTAAGGACTCTGGGACACCCGCCTGCTTCACACAGGCCAGACATCTGGAGACTGGTAAGGACTCTAGGAGACCCACCTGCTTCACACAGGGCAGACATCTAGAGACTGGTAAGGACTTTAGCAGACCCGCCTGCTTCACACAGGGCAGACATCTAGAGACTGGTAAGGACTCTAGGAGACCCGCCTGCTGCTTATCATCTTCATATATTTCTTCTATCCGGAACCTGGAAGTTTTCTCTTTCTGGCTAACAGACATAATGTAGCTATATCGCTCTGCCTGGGTCTGATTGGCTCTGTTGATCATACATTAACGCTCACTGAAACGTACCAAATACTCAATGATGGGATGTACACTTTGAGTGGCTCCTCATTGGGAAGGGTGAAAAGGTAAAAAGCTTAGTTTTGGGCCAGGATCACACACACACACACACACACACACACACACACACACACACACACACACACACACACACACACACACACACACACACACACACACACACACACACACACACACACACACACACACACACACACACACACACACACACACACACACACACACACACACACACACACACACACACATCCTGATCAAATGCTTATTGTTTTCTTGTTTCAATTGTTGTGTTTGGTCAGTTTGTTTTGTTTGGTGTAAACATGTTGCTTCAGTTTACTTTTTTTAAGACAACCCACAGAGCTGAGCAGTGTCAATGTACAGTATGAGCACTTATTAAAAAAATATATTTGGCTCCTTCGAGTTGCCTTTTGTATTCCGGTTTCAAATGGGCCAAGCAGAGAATCAAAGGGTTGTTAATTAGAGTAATTCAGCTGGAATGAATTAAAAACCTTTAGAATTATATAACGACATGACTATTTTAAAGTTTTGAAATATTTGAATGACTAAGACTCCTGCTGAATTCTATTCAGACTAGAGGGAGGGAGGGAGAGAGAGAGGAAGGGAGATAGAGAGTGAAAGATATTGGAAGCGAGGGAGAGAGAGGAATACTACAAGCAATATGCTCTGAGTCTCAAGCTTTGTTCAGTAGCTCTAGTAACAACTCTTATCCCCCAGCAGTAGTGCCAGTCTTCCCATCAGAGATATTGATCCTCTTCAGTAACAGTACTCACACTCTCACAGGCTGTCTATCACTGTCTCCCCAGGACATTAGTAGCTACAGCACTTCAAGACAATTCACACGAGAGGCAGAGAGAAAGGGGGGAAAGGGAGGGAGAGAAAGAGGAAGAGTGTGGGAGGCCCTTGGTCGTGTGGGAGACCAAGGCTCTTGTAGAAGCCAAGGCTCGGATGCACATTGAATGGCGGGAGAAGCACAATTCACACAAAGCAAAAGTAAATGTCCAAGATGTGTAAAAGGTTTTAATTGGTCATAGGTTTTCAGACGAGTGTACAGTCCAGTACTCACTGTTGGCCTGCCCGACAGATAGCAGTGAGGGAGATGGTGGTTGCCTGTCATGAATAAAGTTATGTGTTGTAAAGCTCCTGTATTCTGCCTCTGTCTGGTCTTAACTTAACTCATTATAGTTGACGTTCCACTCTTCAAACCCTACAAACGTTACAATTATTCCAACTTGTAAAATTGTTTGAGGTGCAGTGCAGTGTCCATTGGTCAGGTTGTTTTTGATAGCTACCTAGCTAGCTTTGTTCAGTTCAAGGAATGCGAGTGAGCGCCAAATTATGTAGACACTCCCAAATGTGCAACGTGTTTAGGAAATACACATGCGCAAAATATGGAATCGTCTCAATGCAATTAAATTACGTCAAGCTAGGCAATGCACCCTGACCCTGTCCATTAACTGTGACTGGAGTCAGGAACGTCCGCATGTGTCAACGATTTGAATGGATGGAAAGAAAGGCATGAATACCCTAGCACCTTTCCTGAGATTATGATGCAGTTCTAGCACATTTTGAGAATTTGAGCATAAAAAAACAACAGAATAGTTGAGAAAAAAGCATAGTCTTTTTTTATTTTTGTTTTCTCACAACAGCTTTTTTTTGTTAAATAAGCACTGCCCACCCTGACTGCACATCACTGTGGAGAGGATACAATATCTGTTCATTTGGCTGAATAGTAGAGTCTGAACACATAGAACAACATGCAGCACAAACAGCCTCAGAATTTGTCCTAGAGCCTAGACAGAGATGACTTAACCAGAAGGGAAGATAGAGACAGACACAAACACACGCACAAACTCTCTCTCTCGCACTCGCACACGCACATGTACACACACACACACACACACACTACAGACTACCCAAACATCATATATTATCCTTATATACCAATAACCATCCTATCCTTATTCATGTATGTCCTCTTGGCGCTGAGCAGACCCCGTTCAGTTAATCTAGAGGGTTCTATGAATGAACCCTCTGATTCTAATTCCAGGGGTTCTGAGGTGTTACCTTGGCAACAGAAGTGTGGAACAGGGAAAACAGAGGGAATCGTTGTTCCCCTCTCCATGGCCTTTTTAACACTACAAATAAAACAACACCGGACAGACTCACAAGATGGATGAGAGGTGTGTCAGAATAAATTTGCAGCGAGTTACAAAGAAAAACAGTGAATATTTGTCTTAAATCAGCAGACTCATGATCCAGCAATCTCAAATTGGTCCAATAAAAACTGAAGAAATTGCTCCTCTGTAGGGCCTCTTGGCAGTGGCCTCGTTCTAAAGCACCTACTGAGGCATGTAGATGAGCTGGTATGGTGCGATCTGAGACTGCTGACTGACTCATAGGTCCAATGTAATGGCTACCTGTGGTTAGAAGAGGAGTCCAAAGCTAACAGCCCTTAGAGACTTCTCTAACCTCACTCAGAGACTGGAATCAAACGCTTCAAGTGAAATTAATGAGTCTTAATTAAAAGCGGAAAGTACACGATACAGAGCCTTCAGGAAAGTATTCAGACCCCTTTACATTTTCCAGATTTTGTTATGTTAGTCTTATTCTAAAATGGAAAACACACATTTTTTACCTTGTCACGACTTCCGCCGAAGTTGGTCCCTCTCCTTGTTCGGGCGGCGTTCGGCGGTCGACGTCACCGACCTTCTAGCCATCGCTGATCCACTTTTCATTTTCATTTGGTTTTGTCTTGTCTTCCATCACACCTGGTTCCAATCCCATCAATTACATGCTGTGTATTTAACCCTCTGTTTCCCCGCTCATGTCCTTGTCGGTAATTGTTTCCCTGTAGTGCTTATGAAACGGTATGCTGGTATTTACCGGGTTTTGTTTGACCCATTTATTGTATTGTTCTGTTGACGGTGGTTTATGGATATTAAACGACACCGTTGTAAATCAGTTTTCGCTCTCCTGCGCCTGACTTCTCTGCCGCCAGTACGTACCTCACTACATACCTCAGCAATCTACACACAATACCCCATAATGTCAAAGCAAAAATGTGTTTGTATTTTTTTGAGAAATGTATAAAAAAAATAATAACATACCTTATTTACATAAGTATTCAGAACCTTTGCTATGAGACACAAAATTGCGCTCAGGTGCATCCTGCTTCCATTGATCATCCTTGAGATGAGTTTCTGAGTTTCTACAACTTGACTGGAGTTCCACCTGTGGTAAATTCAATTGATTTGACAAGATTTGGAAAGGCACACATCTGTCTATTTAAGGTCTCACAGTTGACAGAGCAGGTCAGAGAAAAAACCAAGCCATGAGGTCGAAGAAATTGTCTGTAGAGCTCTGAGACAGGATTGTGTCGAGAAACATTTGAACATCAGTCATCTATGAACATTTTAACATCTTGGACATGTTCTGTTATAATCTCCACCCGGCAGAGCCAGAAGAGGACAGGCCACCCCTCATAGCCTGGTTCCTCTCTAGGTTTCTTCCTAGGTTCCGGCCTTTCTAGGGAGTTTTTCCTAGCCACCGTGCTTCTACACCTGTATTGCTTGTTGTTTGTTTTTTTTGGGGCTGGGTTTATGTACAGCACTTTGTGACATCAGCTGATGTAAGAATGGCTTTATAAATACATTTGATTGATTGAACAGATCTGGGGAAGGGTACCAAAAGAGTTCTGCAGCATTGAAGGTCTCCAAGAACACAGTGGCCTCTATCATTCTTAAATGGAATACGTTTGTAACTACCAATACTCTTCCTAGAGCTGGGCAATCGGGGGAGAAGGGCCTTGGTCAGCGAGGTGACCAAGAACCCAATGTTTCACTGACAGAGCACTATAGTTCCTCTGTGGAGATGGGAGAACTTTCCAGACGGACAACAATCTCCACAGCTCTCCACCGATCAGGCCTTTATGGTAGAGTGGGCAGACGGAAGCCACTCCTCAGTAAAAGGCACATGACAGCCAGCTTGGAGTTTACATAAGGCACCTAAAGAATCTCAAACAATGAGAAACAAGATTCTCTGGTCGGATGAAACCAAGACTGAACTCTTTTGGACTGAATGCCAAGCGTCACGTCTGGAGGAAACCTGGCACCATCCCTACGGTGAAGCATGGTTGTGGCAGCATCATGCTGAGAGGATATTTTTCCGTGGCAGGGCCTGGGAGACTAGTCAGGATTGAGGCAAAGATGAACGGAGCAATGTGCAATGAGATCCTTGATGAAAACCTGCTCCAGAGTGCTCAAGACCTCAGATTGGGCGAAGGTTCACCTTCCAACAGGACATCGACCCTAAGCACACAGCCAATACAACGCAGGAGTGGCTTCAGGAGAAGTCTCTGAGTGTCCTTGAGTGACCCAGCCAGAGTCCGGACTTGAACCCGATCGAACATCTATGGAGAGAACTGCAAATAGCTGTGCAGCCACGCTCCCCATCCAACCTGACAGAGATTGATAGGATATGCAGAGAAGAATGGGTCCCAAATTACAGGTATGCCAAGCTTGTAGCGGATTACCCAAGAAGACTTGAGGCTGTAACCGCTGCCAAAGGTGAGTCAACAAAGTACTTTGTAAAGGGTCTGAATACTTGTGTAAATGTAATATTTCAGTTTTGTTGTTTTAATAATTTGCAAAAAAATCTAAAAACCTGTTTGTCCTGTGTCATTATGGGGTAATATGTGTAGATTGATGAGGAAACAAAAACAATTTAATACATTTTAGAATAAGGCTGTAACGTAACAAAATGTGGAAAAAGTCAAGTGGTCTAAAAACTTTTCGAATGCACTGTCTATACAAAAGCATGTTGACACCCCTTCAAGTGAGTGGAATCAGCTATTTCAGCCACACCTATTTTTTGTACCTTTATTTAACTAGAGAAGTCAGTTAAGAACAAATTCTTATTTACAATGACGGCCTACCCCGACCAAACCTGGACGACACTGGGCCAATTGTGCGCCGCCCTATGGGACTCCCAATCACAGCTGGATGTGATACAGCTTGGATTAAAACCAGGGACTGTAATGATGCATCTTGTACTGAGATGCAGTGCCTTAGACCGCTGTGTCACTCGGGAGCCCATTGCTGACCGGTGTATAAAATCGAGCACACAGCCTTTCAACGTAGCACCTTCATAGGATGCAACTTTTCCAACAGGTCAGTTCGTCAAATTTCTGCCCTGCTATAGCTGCCCGATCAACTGTAAGTGCTGTTATTGTGAAGTGGAAAAGTCTAGGAGCAACAAGCCGCGAAGTGGTAGGCCACACCAGCTCACAGAACGGGACCACCGAGTGCTGAAGCACATTGCGTGTAAAAATCGTCTCTCCCTGGTTGCAACACTCACTATCGAGTTCCAAACTGCCTCTGGAAGCAACGTCAGCACAATAACTGTTAGTCGGGAGCTTCACGAAATGTGTTTCCATGGACGAGCAGCCGCACACAAGCCTGAGATCACCATACACAATGCCAAGCGTCGCCTGGCGTGGTGTAAAGCTCGCTGCTATTAGACTCTGGAGCAGTGAAAACGCATTCTCTGGAGTGATTAATCAGATTTCACCATCTGGCAGTACAACGGACAAATCTGGGTTTGGCGTCTGGTGCTGTTTTTCATGGTTCGGTTAGGCCCCTTAGTTCCAGTGAAGGGACATCTTAAGGCTACAGCGTACAATAATATTCTAAACAATTCTGTGCCTCCAACTTTGTGGCAACAGTTTGGGGAAGACCCTTTCCTGTTTTGGCATGACAATGCCCCCGTGCACAAAATGAGGTCCATACAGAAATGCTTTGTCGAGATCAGTGTGGAAGATCTTGACTGGCCTGCACAGAGCCCTGACCTCAACCCCATCAAACAATTTTGGGGTGAATTGGAACGGCGACTGCGAGCCAGGCATAATCGCCCAACATCAGTGCCCGACCTCACTAATGCTCTTGTGGCTGAATGGAAGCAATTCCCTGCAGCAATGTTCCAACATCTAGTGGAAAGCCTTCCCAGAAGAGTGGAGGCTGTTGTAGCGGCATAGGGGGGACCAACTCCATCTTAATGCCCATGATTTTGGAATAAGATGTTCGACAAGCAGGTGTCCACATACTTTTGGTCATGTAGTGTGTAAATAATCAAATCGTTTTTTTGTCCAAACTGTTAGCATGTATGACCAGCCTGGCGTACTCTCAACATCTGCCACTAAAACAGAAATTATGTCACCGTGTGCTCCCAAGGGTGACAAACTGCTAATCCCTTTTATCAGCTCTGAGTTGATGAACTGGACATCAGCTTACCATAATTAAGTAATAAAGGACCAGCAGACGGTTGTATAGGTATTCCAGTCCCAGTTCTTCTTCCAGGTCCACACACAGGCGTACGCACAAACAGACACATGGGTACATGTACACACACAAAAACACACACAGGCTCTATTGTAGGTCTGTCCTTAGCTGCTTCCTGGCTTAGGGTAAGAGACACTGACGAACGCTTAGTGATTCTCCAGGTGTGTGTCGACTCACAGTCAGTCCAAATGGGCAAGACCTGGTCATACTAACACACACACACAAATTTTCACACACACACAAACACACATTTGCACACACACACACACACACACACACACACACACACACACACACACACACACACACACACACACACACACACACACACACACACACACACACACACACACACACACACACACACACACACACACACACACACACACACACACACACACACACACACACAGCCGTGTTCCAAACAGGCTAGACCGACCATTCCTCAATAGGTATTTCTCTATCCTCCTGTGTCAGAGACTTCTGTACCCCAATTATGACCTCACCACCCCTGCCTGGCCTGTTGGAAGTCAGGATGTGTGTGAGGGTTTACTGAACTGCGCTCTCTGACTCTCTCTTCTCCAATAAAGTATTTTGTCTTTAATGTCTTTTTTCGCTATGTCAGACCCTAGTAAGACTAGCTGTCGCCATTGGCGTCGGCTAATGGAGATCCTAATAAATCAAAAATCAAACCCAGCGTCACATCGGAGATCATTTGCTTCGGGCAGGTGGGGGTTTTAAAAAGTATGGCAGAAGTCAAGAGGATTTTATGAGGGGAAAAACAGTCAAGGTGATACTCTGTAGCACACCGGTATATTCACCTCGTTATCTAAAAACATTAAGGATGCTTCATTGACCGTAGTTCCAGGAAAGTGGCTATAATGAGAAGAATGTTTGTTGAATTAGCTGATTACGTCATTATCGCCGGTGGAACTGTTCCTGAATAAATTACAGTATAGAGATAACTCCTGAAGGACCAATTTGTGTCGTTTTCATCAACATAAAAACACAGTGAAATATAGAATGTGTAGACATTTTTTTAGGTTCGCTGTCAGAAATAACAGTTCTTAACGGGAAGATGATTTCAAGGTAAGGCGCAATTACCCTTTTTTCCATTTCTCTATACTGCATCTTCCTCTGTCTCTCCCTTCCCTCTCTCTGCATCAACCTCATGGACACTTCCCTCTCCACCTCTCACTGATTAGATCTCTGAATAATGAGCCAGAAATGATCCTCCATCCTGGTGTAGAGTTTGTGTCTTTCTCATGGTCATTTAAATGGCCAGAATAACAACAATGACATGACGTCATACATGTGTCTCTTGAGCAGTTGATGTGGTTTGTTACGTGTCTCTTTAGAACAACAAACAGATGCGTAACATATCAGTTTTAAAGGAAAACCTGTGTTTGTGTGTGTGGTGTGCGTGCGCGCATGTGTGTCGAGAGAGAGAGAGAGAAAGAGAGAGAGAGAGAGAGAGAGAGAGAGAGAGAGAGAGAGAGAGAGAGAGAGAGAGAGATGGACTTCCTCTCACAGCAACAAGCTATGTAATCACTACCGTTATTGCCAACACCACAGGGGTAATACAGTACAACCTCTCAGGGCACACAAACCTCCCTGGAGCTTGACAGGCGTTTAGGTGTTTAATACAGTCCCCATCGGCACAAATCATTTCTCCAGTTAGGAGAGCCAACTAGTGAAATGTCACCCAGAGACACGAGGGAGACTGCTGAACTCCTTCTCTTGTGTAACCATTTAGCCGTTCCTCAGGTTCAGAATCACAGAGAGTAGACCTGCCTTCCTCCTAGGTCATATCAGTTAATTGGCTTTTTTCAAATTGCCCTGTGGTGAAGACTTTGTGTGTGTGCATGCCTGTCTATCTGTTCCCATTGCTTCTCCATAACATTGTGGCCCTGTATCTTCCCCTCTGATCCTTCCATTTGAATAAATCTAATTTGCAGTTTTACAAGTGAAAAAGTATTCTCACATGTGGAATTGCGTTTTCACGTGTGAAACATTCACATGTGAACATAAAATTTGCAGTTGAAAAACTTCCAAAGGTTGTCACGTGTAGTGTCATGGTATGACATGTTGAAATTTTGCAAATTGTCACATTTATTTCACATGAAATCGCATTTTTAAATGTGCTCAAACAAATGGCAGGTATAATTTCACATGATCACGTGTTATAACATTAACTTCACATGATCAAATTTGAAACAATTGTGATCACATGAAATTCGTATGCGACACGGACACATGGACACAAACATGCACACACATGCACAAACATGCACAAACATGCACAAACATGCACACACATGCACACACATGCACAAATATGCAACACGGACACATACACATGCACAAACATGCACAAACATGCGACACGGACACATGCACACAAACATGCAAAGACACTGCCCGACGCTCATTTTAAATGCTATTGTTACAGTACCTGCTTCAGTAATAATAAGTTCAGAAACAGTTACCAGTTTTGCCATTCATCAGGACTGCTTCATGCATCACTTATATCTATAATGATGTCATGTTTGAATAAACTTTTAACGACGTGCACTGAGAGTCGGGAAGAAAGTCCAGGGAGTGAGTATTTTAATAAATAAACGGAACATAATACAAAACAAGAAACACGAAGAACGCACAGACATGAAACAGAAACAATAACGCTGTCACGTTCTGACCTTAGTTCCTTTTTTATGTCTTTATTTTAGTTGGTCAGGGCGTGAGTTGGGGTGGGCATTCTATGTTGTTTTTCTATGTTCTGTTCTGTTGTTATATTTCTATGTGTTTGGCCTAGTATTGTTCTCAATCAGAGGCAGGTGTCAGTCGTTGTCTCTGATTGGGAGCCATATTTAGGTAGCCTGTTTTCTATTGTGTTTTGTGGGTGATTGTTTCCTGTGTTAGTACCATACGGGACTGTTTAGGTTGTTTGTTTGTACTTTTGTTAAGTGTTCTGTTGATGTATTATACATCTCATTATGGACACTTACCACGCTGCACATTGGTCCAATCCTTGCTACTCCTCCTCAGACGAAGAGGAAATTCGTTACAAATGCCTGGGGAAGGAACCAAAGGGAGTGACATGTATAGGGAAGGTAATCAGGGAAGTGATGGAGACCAGGTGAGTCTGACGACGCGCAGGTGCGCGTAACGATGGTGACAGGTGTGCGTCATAATGAGCAGCCTGGTGACCTAGAAGCTGGAGAGGGAGCACATGCGACAAACATTTTTTTTCTAACAAAGAAAAGCTTTAGAAAAGATTAAACTTCTTCATAGTTTTTAATGAAAAATTATTCAGATTCATTCCAAAATCAAATTTGACACACACACACACATATATATATATATATATATATATATATATCCAGGCTATATCATATCCGGCCGTGATTGGGAGTCCCATAGGGTGGCGCACAATTGACCCAGCGTCGTCCAGGTTTGGTCGGGGTAGGCCGTCATTGTAAATAAGAATTTGTTCTTAACTGACTTGCCTAGTTAAATAAAGGATGAATACAATAAAAATATATATACAGTACCAGTCAAATGTTTGGACACACCTACTCATTCTAGGGTTTTGATTTATTTTTACTATTTTCTACATTGTAGAATAATAGTGAAGATATCAAAACTATGAAATAACACATATGGAATCTGGGATAGGGAGATAAATATATATATTTTTAGATTCTTCAAACTAGCCACCCTTTGCCTTGATGACAGCTTTGCACACTCTTGGCATAAAAAATAGTACAGATAAAGAAAACGTCTTGAATGAGTAAGTGTGTCCAAACTTTTGACTTGTACTGTATATATATATATATATATATTGAGTGTATGAAACACAAGGAAAACTGCTCTTTCCATGACATAGACTTACTACGTGTAACGCACTTAACTTTTACTTGGTACCCATCCCGGATCCGGGAGCACCCCCCACAGTAAAAAAGCTGACTAGCATAGCCTAGCATAGCGTCACAAGTATATACAAGCATCTAAATATCATTAAATCACAAGTCCAAGACACCAGATGAAAGATACAGATCTTGTGAATCCAGCCATCATTTCTGATTTTTAAAATGTTTTACAGGGAAGACACAATATGTAAATCTATTAGCTAACCACGATAGCAAAAGACACAACTTTTTTTCTCCACCATTTTTTTCCTGCATCAGTAGCTATCACTAATTCGACTACATAAAGATATATATAGCCACTAACCAAGAAACAACTTCATAAGATGACAGTCTGATAACATATTTATGGTATAGGATATGTTTTTTTAGAAAAATGTGCATTTTTCAGGTATAAATCACAGTTGTACATTGCAGCTGCAATCTGAAATAGCGTTGGAAGCAGCCGGAATAATTACAGAGACCGACGTCAATTACCAAAATACTCATCCTAAAACATTTCTGAAAAATACACAGCCTACAGTAATCGAAAGACACAGATCTTGTGAATCCAGACAATATTTCAGATTTTCTAAGTGTTTAACAGCGAAAACACAATATATCGTTATATTAGCATACCACATGAGCTAACATCACCCCAGCATTAAATCAAGGCAAAGGGGGCGATAACGTTATCGCCACCAAAATATATAAATTTTTTCACTAACCTTCTCAGAATTCTTCAGATCACAGTCCTGTAACATCATATTACACAATGCATATAGAGTTTGTTCGAAAATGTGCATATTTAGCATCACAAATCTTGGTTATGCAATGTAATCTGTCAAAACATGGCATGCATTCGGGCCGGCGCCATCTTGGAAAGGCACTTATGATTACGATTATTTATCGATTAGATTGACTAAAAAAATACAGGTTGGACAGCTAATGAAAGATGCATTGGTTATTAATGCAACCGCTGATTTAGATTTTTAAAATTTACGTTACTAGACATACATTGTGAGTTACAGCCAGACTAGTGCCGCAAAAAATGGCTGACAACTGCGTTTACATTTTTCCACATAAATACGGAATAAAATCATAAATAACTCTTACTTTTGGACGAGCTTCCATCAGTATCTTGGGCAATGTGTCCTTTGTCCAAAAGTATCGTTGCTTTGTTGTAAAACGACCTCCTCAACTTCAGAACTAGCAGCTAACGATAGCTACACGGCACACACATGCCCAAATCGTCAAACGCAATACTAAGGAAATTCAGAAAAATAGCAATATACTCGCATAAACTGATATAAATCGGTTTCAAATAACTTCGTTATGATGTTTCTAACACCTATATCGAACTAAATCACAGACGGATAGATCTTTGATCAATAACGAGAGCTTTTGAGCATGCGATTCTGATGTCCTCCCTTGCGTCCTGGCGAGCGTCAAAAGGAAGGGTCATCTCACTCCATTCCCTTTTATAAACTCTGACAAACACGTAGAGACACCATTCCACTTCTCATTGGTTACTGACATCCAGGGGAAGGCGGGTGCAGTTCATGTCAAGCCATAGGGCACACACAGAGTTTTCAACTGATCCGAGATCAGAGACTATTTTTCAGAGCTTCGCATGTCCTGTCATGAGTTTCGCTGTAGAAAGAGTTCTGGTTCACCCACAGACATAATTCAAACGGTTTTAGAAACTAGAGATTGTTTTCTATCCAATAGTAATAATAATATGCATATTGTACGAGCAAGAATTGAGTATGAGGCAGTTTAATTTGGAGACGATAAATGCTAACGTTGAAACAGCACCCCCTATATTGACCGTTCTACGGTCCTCTGGGACCGTAGAACGGGAGTTCGCAGAGGACGGTAAAACCTCTTATTTTGGCCGGTACTGTTACATCGCTGGTGTAACGGCAGCCTTCCCTCTCTTCACGAGAAGAGAGAATGTAGCAGGGATCGGACCAACACGCAGCGTAGCCAGTGCTCAACATGTTTAATTACGACAAATAAACGTGAACACTTACAAAACAAAATAACAAATGTGGCAAACCGATACAGTCCTTTCTGGTGCAGACAAAACACAAAGACAGGAAACAACCACCCACAAAATCCCAACACAAAACAAGCCACCTATATATGATTCTCAATCAGGGACAACGATTGACAGCTGCCTCTGATTGAGAACCATATTAGGCCGAACACAGAAACAGACAAACTAGACACACAACATAGAATGCCCATCCAGCTCACGTCCTGACCAACACTAAAACAAGCAAAACACATAAGAACTATGGTCAGGACGTGACAGCTGGGTTCTTCTTTTTGTCATGCTATGTCTGCATGGTGAGGAGAATGTCCCTGGTCTCGACGATTGCGTACTTCAGGGCAGATAGAAAAATTCAGAGTCGTTGGATATTTTGGATAGCCTTCTCGCTCACCTACCGGCTGATAGGCGAGCCGAGTTGATCGGTCTGATTCTGAGTTTCCAGGTATGTTTTCTGATACACCGACACAAACTTAATAGAACATGATGTATCCGTCAGCAGTTGTATAGAGTTTCTTCAGAGAAACGGCGTTGTCTGGATGCTGAGGTCAGGTACATGCTGGAGAGTAAGATAGCAGAGCCTTCTTTCTCCAGATGGGCTTCTCCCTGTATCTTGGTCAGTAAACCGGATGGGACAAACAGATTTTGTTCAGACTACAGTAAGGTAAACAGTGTCACTAAGCCAGATTAATTTCCTCTTCCTCGGATGGAGGACTGTGTTGATCAGTTCGATGCAGCAAAATTTGTGAGCAAGTTTGACCTGTTAAAAGGCAATTGGCAGGTGCAACGGATGAGTAGGGGAAGTGAAATATCTTCCTTTCTTACACCCTCCGATCTGTACTCGTATGAGTTTCGGCCTGCGAAATGCACCTGCCACTTTTCAGTGCCTTATGAATAGGGTTGTCGCCGGTCTGTTTGGGTGTGCTGTTTATCTGGACAATGTAGTGGTTTATGCAGAGACTTGGGAGGAGCATCTGTCCCGTATTCAAGCCTTGTTCGACCGCCTGGCTGCGGGTCGCCTCACTATCAATCTGGCAAAATGTGAGTTTGCTCAGGCGACTGTTACAGACCTTGGTAAGGTGGTTGAGCAGGATGAAGTGCTTCTGTTCGGGTTAAAGTGGTGGCTATTGATGCTTTTCAACCGCCCGGGGGGGGGGGGGTGAGGACCCAAATTCTTTCTCCTTGTTCTTGTTTTCCTTAATAGGCTATTGGTGGGCGGAGCCGGGAGGGTCGTCAGTGAAATGGGGCACACCTGGGCTCGGTGTGTCCTGGTGATAAATATACCTTTCCCCCATACATTGAGGAGACTCTTTCCACTCAGACACACTGTTGTTTTTGGTTGTGGAATTTTGTGGCTTGTTTGTTTTAGCACCTCTCAACATCCCTCATTATTACCATCTATGCACGCAACCACTCACTTACACTACTGATTACTGACTACACACACCATTGTTAATTGTATATAGTTTACCTTAGTTAAAACCTCTCTGGGATATGTGGGATGCTAGCGTCCCAACTGGCCAACATCCAGTGAAAATGCAGAGCGCCAAATTCAAATAAAGTCCTATAAAAATGTATCTTTCATGAAATTACACATGCAATACACCAAATTAAAGCTACACTTGTTGTGAATCCAGCCAACGTGTCAGATTTCAAAAAGGATTTACGGCGAAAGCAAACGATGCTATTATCTGAGGACAGCACCCCAGCAAACAAACACAGACCATCATATTTCAACCCTCCAGGCGCGACACAAAACGCAGAAATAAAGATATAATTCATGCCTTACCTTTTACAAGCTTCTTCTGTTGGCATTCCAATATGTCCCATAAACATCACAAATGGTCCTTTTGTTCAATTAATTTCGTCGATATATATCCAAAATGTCAATTTATTTGGCGCGTTTGATCCAGAAAAACACCGGTTCCAACTCGCCCAACATGACTACAAAAGTACAAAACATGCAAGCTTTGTCCAAACATTTCAAACTACTTCCTAATACAACTTTAGGTATTTATTTACGTAAATAATTGATAAAATATAAGACGGGATATACTGTGTTCAATACCGGAGGAAAACAATGTGTAGCGAGCCTCTGTGTAACGCGCCTCTAACAAAGATTACACTTCCCTCTAGCCTCGTTCTGAACAGTGCTACTTCTTCATTTCTCAAAGGAAAGACCTCAACCAATTTCTAAAGACTGTTGACATCCAGTGGAAGCGATAGGAACTGCAAGAAAGTCGATTAGAAATCTGGATTCCTAATGAAAACCCATTGAAAAGAGAGTGACCTCAAAAAAAAGTAATTCTGAATGGTTTGTCCTCTGGGTTTCACCTGTCAAATATGTTCTGTTATACTCACACATAATTCATACAGTTTTAGAAACTTCAGTGTTTTCTATCCAAATCTACTAATAATATGCATATCTTAGCTTCTGGGCCTGAGTAGCAGGCAGTTTAATTTGGGCATGCTTTTAATCCAAAATTCCGAATGCTGCCCCCTATCCTAGAGAAGTTTTAATAAACATATTCTCTGCGTTGTCTCCTTTTTTGTTACGGGCTACGAGGCGGTTAGTGATAGTACTTACAGATGGCATACAAGTTTGTTATTAAGGCACATGAAAGTTCACATGTTCCAGAACGCATTTCTGCCAAAAAAGGATTTTGATCAAAATGTAAAAAGGTTTAGGTTCAAATGACTCTCCTGTGAAGTAGTGACACGCGACATACGCCTAGTTTCCTGAAATGAGTCACATATTGTACCTTAAAGCCTCTGTAGTGGTTTCGACACAGTGCCAGGTGGAATTTCTGTCCTGAATATCCAGGTAGGTCACCCGTGATACAAGTCAGCATTTGATGTCCATCCATGTCTGAGGACGTCTGGAGATTATGACTACAAGCTATTATGACCTCTCTGTAGAAAGGTGAGACTCTTACAAACACATCTGAAGGTCCCCCTGTACCAGTTGAAACAATTTATGTAAGTATATATGGAGACTGTTTAGTGACAAAAATAAGAGGTTAAATACATGTAAAAAATAGATATGTTTCCTCAGATATAGAACAAACTTCATTTAGGATTTTGCGAGGGGACTATCTGCAGTAAAGCCAAATAAAATGTTCTATCAAATAATAATTTAATATAATTTTTGATACTTCAAGTGGTCTTCAAATTCAAATAGCAAAATTATCCTTGTTATGAACTTCTTAAAACAATTCCATATAGCTTAGTACAACCCCCCCAGTCTAATTCTGACATGACATTGTAAGAGCTCGTCGGAATATCATGAAGTATCAGTCTAAATGTATTACAGAATACAATTACCACATACTGTACACTCAGTGGCCAGTTTATTAGGTACACCACGCCATTCATGAAAATGGTTCGCTCCTACAAACAGTAAGTCACGTGGCCATGGTTTGCTATATAAAGAAGGCAGATAGGGGCATTGAGGCATTTAGTTACTGTTCGATTGAACTCTAGAATTGGCAAAACGAGTGATCTAAGCGACTTTGAGAGTGGTGTAATCGTTGGTGCCAGGCGTGTCGGCTCCAGTATCTCAGAAACGGCTGGACTCCTTTCACGCACGACAGTGTGTAGGGTTTCCCGAGAATGGTGCGACAAACAAAAACATCCAGTTAATGGCAGTCCTGTGGGTGAAAACAGCTCGTTGATGAGAAGTCAAAGGGTATGGCAAGAATTGTGATAGCTAACATGCAGGCCACAAACAGGCAAATATCGGCGCAGGACAACAGTGGTGTGCAGAGCGGCATCTCGGGAATGCATAACTCATCGATCCTTGTCACGGATTGGCTACTGCAGCAGACGACCACATCGGGTTCTACTCCTATCAGCTAAAAAAAAGAAGAAGCGGCTCCAGTGGGCACGCGATCATCAACACTGGACAACTGAGGAGTGGAAAAACATTGCCTGGTCTGACAAATCCCGGTTCCTCTTGCGTCATGCTGATGGCAGTCAGGATTTGGCGTAAGCAGCCATGGCCCCATTCTGTCTGGTGTCAACGGTACAGGCTGGTGGCAGTGGTGTAATGGTGTGGGGAATGTTTTCCTGTCACACGTTAGGTTCCTTGATAGCAATTGAGCAATGTTTTCATGCCCCTAATAATTCAGGCTGTTATGGAGGCAAAGGTGGGACCAACCCGGTTCTAGATGGGTGTACCTAATAAACTGGCCACTGAGTGGGTAGTGTCCTTCTACAACAATCGTTTTCTACAATGGCAATGGAAAGGCAGAGCAGCATTGTTTACACGTCACATTATCTCAGCTAAATGATTCCTGTCTCTGTTTCCTGGAGGTGCCAGATCAGAACACTGTTTCCTGGAGGTGCCAGATCAGAACACTGTTTCCTGGAGGTGGCTAGGAAAAACTCCCTAGAAAGGCCAAAACCTAGGAAGAAACCTAGAGAGGAACCAGGCTATGAGGGGTGGCCAGTCCTCTTCTGGCTGTGCCGGGTGGAGATTATAACAGAACATGGCCAAGATGTTAAAATGTTCATAAATGACCAGCATGGTCAAATAATAATAATCACAGTAGTTATCGAGGGTGCTGCAAGTCAGCACCTCAGGAGTAAATGTCAGTTGGCTTTTTTAGCACGTCCGGTGAACAGGTCAGGGTTCCATAGCCTGTTCTGTTATAATCTCTACCCGGCACAGCCAGGAGAGGACTGGCCACCCCTCATAGCCTGGTTCCTCTCTAGGTTTCTTCCTAGGTTCCGGCCTTTCTAGGGAGTTTTTCCTAGCCACCGTGTTTCTACACCTGCATTGGTTGCTGTTTGGGGTTTTAGGCTGGGTTTCGGTACAGCACTTTGAGATATCAGCTGATGTAAGAAGGGCTTTATAAATAAATGTGATTTCCAGCACCCGACCTCACCCAAGTACTGTTTGCTGATGATCTGGTGCCTCTGTTCCCAACCAAGGAGGACCTACAGCCTACAGCAGAACTTCTGAACAGATTCTGTCAGACATGGGCCCTGACAGTGTATTTCAGTAAGACAAAAATAATGGTGTTCCAAAAAATGTCCAGTTGTCAGAACCAGGAACATAAAATTTGACATACCAATTAGGATCTGGCTAAAAATACTGGAATCAGTTATGGAACCCATTGCCGTTTATGGTTGTGAGGTCTGGGGTCCACGCACCAACCAAGAATTCACAAAATCGGACAAACACCAAAATGAGACTTCTTCAAAAATATTCTCAGTGTACAACGTAAAACATAAAATAATGTATGCAGAGCAGAAATATTCCGATACTCGCTAATTATCCAAATCCATAAAAGAGACATTAAATTCTACAACCACCTAAAAGGAAGCGATTCCCAAACCTTCCATAACAAAGCCATCACCTACAGAGTAATTAACCTAAGCAAGCTGGTCCTGGGGATCTGTTCACAAACACAAACAGACCCCACAGTGCCCCAGGACAGCAACACAATTAGGCCTAACCAAGTCATGAGAAAACAAAAAGATAATTACTTGACACATTGGAAAGAATTCACAAAAAATCTGAGCAAACTAGAATGCTATTTGGCCCTAAACACAGAGTACATAGTGGCAGAATACCTGACCACTTTAACTTCTTATGGCTGCAGGGGCAGTATTGAGTAGCTTGGATGAAAGGTGCCCATAGTAAACTGCCTGCTCCTCAGTCCCAGTTGCTAATATATGCATATTATTATTAGTATTGGACAGAAAACACTCTGAAGTTTCTAAAACTGTTTGAATGATGTCTGTGAGTATAACATAACTCATATGGCAGGCAAAAGCCTGAGAAAAAATCCAAACAGGAAGTGGGAATTCTGAGGTTGGTCGATTTTCAACAAAGCCCCTATTGAATACACAGTGGGATATGGATGAATTTGCAATTCCTACGGCTTCCACTAGATGTCAACAGTCTGTAGAACCTTGTCTGATGCCTCTACTGTGAAGTGGGGCCGAAGGAGACAGGAATTAGTCAGGTCTATCATGACCTGACCATGCTCTGACCATGCACGTTCACATGAGAGGGAGCTCTGTTCCATCGCACATCTGAAGTCAATGTAATTCTCTGTTTGGAACGTTACTGAAGATTTATGTTAAAAACATTCTAAAGATTGATTCAATACATCGTTTGACATGTTTCTACTGACTGTTACGGAACTTTTTGACTTTTTGTCTGCTTTTAGTGAACGCGCTGACTTTGGATTTGTTTACCAAACACGCTAACAAAAATAGCTATTTGGACATAAATGATGGACATTACCGAACAAAACAAACATTTCTTGTGGAAGTGGGAGTCCTGGGAGTGCATTCCGATGAAGATCAGCAAAGGTAAGTGAAGATTTATAATGCTTTTCATGAGTTTTGTTGACTGCACAATTTGGCGGGTTGGCTTCCATTTGTGGCTGAACGCTGTTCTCAGATTATTGAATATTGTGCTTTTGCCGTAAAGCTTTTTGAAATCTGACACAGCGGTTGCATTAAGTACAAGTGTATCTTTAATCCTATGGCTTCCTTTTGTGGCTGAACGCTGTTCTCAGATTATTGAATATTGTGCTTTTGCCGTAAAGCTTTTTGAAATCTGACACAGCGGTTGCATTAAGAACAAGTGTATCTTTAATCCTATGTAAAACATGTATCTTTCATCAAAGTTTATGATGAGTATTTATGTTATGACTCCAGTCTTTGGCTGGAAAAATGACTGTATTTTTCTGTGATTTTGCGGTGACCTAACATAATCGTTTGTGGTGCTTTCGCTGTAAAGCCTATTTGAAATCGGACACTTTGGTGGGATTAACAACAAGATTACCTTTAAAATGGTATAAAATACATGTATGTTTGAGGAATTTTAATTATGAGATGTCTGTTGTTTGAATTTGGCGAGAGAGAGACGGAGAGAGAGAGAGAAGGAATAGAAAGAGAGAAGGAATAGAAAGAGGCAAAGGGTGGGAAAGAGGAAAGCACTTTAAACTGGACTACCAGGCCATGTGGAGAGAGATGGAGAGTTATAGAGGCAGGGAACGAGAAGGGAAAAGGAGTGCAAGTATCTTGGGTCGTGTAGAGACAGGAAGAAAGAGGGAAGACAGGAGAGAGAAAGAGATATGTACAGTGTATATATGAAGAGAGAGTGAGATTTGCATTTTATCTACTTGAACCCGTTTTTTTATTTTGTAATTCTTGCTCATTCCCATTGATGCCACTGCTAATTCAAGACTGTAAAACGAGATGATGAGGAGGAAGGGTAGAGCCACCCACATCCCCTGTAGGAATGCTCACTGCAGCTCCTCTTGGACATGGAAGTCAGGAAAGGCATGGTTCACTAATTAGCACATTCAAAGTCCCATAAATGTAAGATGGCACCGGAGAGGATGGCTGCTATTTCATGGGCTCCTTAACCTGCTATTTTTAATCCTGCTATTTTGTTTGTTTTTTCACATTTTTGTCAATTTATTTTGTGCATAATGTTGCTGCAACCGTCTCCGATGAATGAAAAGTGCTTCTGGAAATCAAAACAGCGATTACTCACCTTGAACTGGACGAAGAATTTCTCTTTAATGAGTCGGACGAGAAGAATTTACTCCAGACACCCGAACAGGCCCTCATCCCTATCATTCGCAGGAGAAAAAACGAAAGAGGTATTGCGGAAATAGATCGGGGTGCCTTGTGAGGATCCGCCGACGAGTGGCTAATCTGCCTTTGATATCCGTACTACTGTCCAACGTACAATTGCTGGATAATAAATTGTATGAACTAAAAGCATGTATATCCTACCATCGGGACATTAACAACTGTAATATCTTATGTTTCACTGAGTCGTGGCTGAACGACGACATGAATAACATACAGCTGGCGGGTTATACATATTCCAGCATCGGCAGGAAAGAACAGCAGCCTCTCGTAGAACAAGGGGTGATGGTCTATGTATATTCGTAAACAACAGCTGGTGCACAATATCGGAGGAAGTATCAAGGTTTTGCTCGCCTGAGGGAGAGTACCTCATGATAAGCTGTAGACCACACTATCTACCTAAAGAGTTTTCATCTGTATTTTTTTGTAGCTGTCTACATACCACCACAGACCGATGCTGGCCCAAAGACCGCACTCAATGAGCTGTATACCGCCGTAAGCAAACAAGAAAATACTCATCCAGTGGAGGTGCTCCTAGTGGCCCGGGGACTTTAATGCAGGGAAACTTAAATCTGTTTTACCTCATTTCTATCAGCATGTTACAGTGGGGAGAACAAGTATTTGATACACTGCCGATTTTGCAAGTTTTCCTACTTACAAAGCATGTAGAGGTCTGTAATTTTTATCATAGGTACACTTCAACTGTGAGAGACGGAATCTAAAACAAAAATCCAGAAAATCACATTGTATGAGTTTTAAGTAAATAATTTGCATTTTATTGCATGACATAAGTATTTGATACATCAGAAAAGCAGAACATAATATTTGGTACAGAAACCTTTGTGTGCAATTACAGAGATCATACGTTTCCTGTAGTTCTTGACCAGGTTTGCACACACTGCAGCAGGGATTTTGGCCCACTCCTCCATACAGACCTTCTCCAGATCCTTCAGGTTTCGGGGCTGTCGCTGGGCAATACGGACTTTCAGCTCCCTCCAAAGATTTTCTATTGGGTTCAGGTCTGGAGACTGGCTAGGCCACTCCAGGACCTTGAGATGCTTCTTACGGAGCCACTCCTTAGTTGCCCTGGCTGTGTGTTTCGGGTCGTTGTCATGCTGGAAGAACCAGCCACGACCCATCTTCAATGCTCTTACTGAGGGAAGGAGGTTGTTGGCCATGATCTCGCGATACATGGCCCCATCCATCCTCCCCTCAATACGGTGCAGTCGTCCTGTCCCCTTTGCAGAAAAGCATCCCCAAAGAATGATGTTTCCACCTCCATGCTTCACGGTTGGGATGGTGTTCTTGGGGTTGTACTCATCCTTCTTCTTCCTCCAAACACGGCGAGTGGAGTTTAGACCAAAAAGCTCTATTTTTGTCTCATCAGACCACATGACCTTCTCCCATTCCTCCTCTGGATCATCCAGATGGTCATTGGCAAACTTCAGACGGGCCTGGACATGCGCTGGCTTGAGCAGGGGGACCTTGCGTGCGCTGCAGGATTTTAATCCATGACGGCATGGTGTGTTACTAATGGTTTTCTTTGAGACTGTGGTCCCAGCTCTCTTCAGGTCATTGACCAGGTCCTGCCGTGTAGTTCTGGGCTGATCCCTCACCTTCCTCATGATCATTGATGCCCCACGAGGTGAGATCTTGCATGGAGCCCCAGACCGAGGGTGATTGACCGTCATCTTGAACTTCTTCCATTTTCTAATAATTGCGCCAACAGTTGTTGCCTTCTCACCAAGCTGCTTGCCTATTGTCCTGTAGCCCATCCCAGCCTTATGCAGGCCTACAATTGTATCCCTAATGTCCTTACACAGCTCTCTGGTCTTGGCCATTGTGGAGAGGTTGGAGTCTGTTTGATTGAGTGTGTGGACAGGTGTCTTTCATACAGGTAACGAGTTCAAACAGGTGCAGTTAATACAGGTAATGAGTGAAGAACAGGAGGGCTTCTTAAAGAAAAACTAACAGGTCTGTGAGAGCCGGAATTCTTACTGATTGGTAGGTGATCAAATACTTATGTCATGCAATAAATGCAAATTAATTACTTAAAAATCATACAATGTGATTTTCTGGATTTTTGTTTTAGATTCCGTCTCTCACAGTTGAAGTGTATCTATTATAAAAATTACAGACCTCTACATGCTTTGTAAGTAGGAAAACCTGCAAAATCGGCAGTGTATCAAATACTTGTTCTCCCCACTGTAAATGTGCAACCAGAGGGGAAAAAAACACTAGACCCCCTTTACTTAACACACAGAGACGTGCACAAAGCTCTCCCTCATACTCCATTTGGCAAATCTGACCATAATTCTATCCTCCTGATTCCTGCTTACAAACAAAAAATAATTCAGGAAGCACCAGTGATTCGGTCAATTAAAAAGTGGTCAGATGAAGCAGATGCTAAACTACAGGACTGTTTTGTTAGCACAGACTGGAATATGTTCCGGGATCCTTCCAATGGCATTGAGGAGTACACCACATCAGTCACTGGCTTCATCAATAAGTGAATCGACAATGTTGTCCACAGTGACTATGTACATACCCCAACCAGAAGCCATGGATTACAGGCAACATCCGCACTGAGCTAAAGGGTAGAGCTGCCGCTTTCAAGGAGCGGGACTCTAACCCGGAAGCTTATAAGAAATCCCGCTATGCTCTCCAACAAACCATCAAACAGGCAAAGTGTCAATACAGAAATGAGATTGAATCGTACTACAATGGCTCCAAAGCTCATTGGAGGTTGCAGGGCTTGCAAACTATTACAGACTACGAAGGGAATCACAGCCGAGATCTGCCCAGTGACACGAGCCTACCAGACGGGCTAAATTACTTCTATGCTCGCTTCAAGGCAAGTACCACTGAAACATGCATGAGAGCACCCGCTGTTCCGGACAACTGTGTGATCACGCTCTCCGCAGCCAATGTGAGTAAGACATTTAAACAGGTCAACATTCACAAGGCCGCAGGGCCAGACGGATTACCAGGACGTGTACTCCAAGCATGCGCTGATCAACTGGCAAGTGTCTTCACTGACATTTTCAACCTCTCCCTGTCTGAGTCTGTAATACCAACATGTTTCAAGCAGACCACCATAGTCCCTGTGCCCAGGATCACTAAGGTAACCTGCCTAAATGACTACCAACGCATAGCACTCACGTCTATAGCCATGAAGTGCTTTGAAAGGCTGATCAGGGCTCACATCAACACCATTATCCCAGTAACCCTAGACCCACTCCAATTTGCATACTGCCCCAACAGATCCATAGATGATGCAGTCTCTATTGCACTCCACACTGCAATTTCACACCTGGACAAAAGGAACACCTATGTGTTCAACTCAGTGTTCAACACCATCGTGCCCTCAAAGCTCATCACTAAGCTAAGGACCCTGGGAATAAACACCTCTCTGCAACTGGCAACTGGATACTGAACCCTCAGGGGTGCGTGCTCAGTCCCCTCCTGTACTTCCGGTTCACTTATGATTGCACAGCCATGCACGACTCCAACACCATCATTAAGTTTGCCAATGACACAATAGTGGTAGGCCTGATCACCAACAATGACGAGACAGCATATTGGGAGGAGATCAGAGACCTGGCCGTGTGGTGCCAGGACAACAACCTTTCCCTCAACGTGATCAAGACAAATGAGATGATTGTGGACTACAGCAAAAGGACCGAGCACGTCCCCATTCTCATCAACAGGGCTGTAATGGAGCAGGTTGAGAGCTTCAAGTTCCGTGGTGTCCACATCACCACAAACTAGAATGGTCCAAACACACCAAGACTGTCGTGAAGAGGGCATGACAAAACCTATTCCCCCTCAGGAGACTGAACAGATTTGGCATGGATCCTCAGATCCTCAAAAGGTTCTACAGCTGCACCATCGAGAGCATCCTGATTGGTTGCATCAATGCCTGGTATGGCAACTGCTCAGTCTCTGACCGAAAGGCACTACAGAGAGTAGTGCGTACGGCCCAGTACATCACTGGGGCCAAGCCTCCTGCCATCCAAGACCTCTATACCAGGCGGTGTCAGAGGAATCCACCCACCCTAGTCATAGACTGTTCTCTCTGCTACCGCACGGCAAGCGGTACCGGAGCGCCAAGTCTATGGTCCAAGAGGCTTCTAAACAGCTTCTACCCCCAAGCCATAAGACTACTGAACATCTAATCAAATGGCTACCCAGACAACTTGCATTGCCCCTCTCTTTACGCTGCTGCTACTCTCTGTTATTATCTATGCATAAGTCACTTTAATAACTCTACCCACATGTATATATTACCTCAATTACCTCGACTAACCAGTGCCCCCGCATATTTACTCTGTACCGGTACCTCATGTACATAGCCTCACTATTGTTATTTTACTGCACCTCTTTAATTATTTGTTATTTTTGTAGGTATTTTTCATAAAACTTATTTGTTGATTAAGGGCTTGTAAGTTAGCATTTCACTGTAAAGTCTACTACACCTGCTGTATTCGGCGCATGTGACATATAAAATAAGATTCGATTTGATTTGGAAATCCCAGCTTCAACGCTCTGCTTCGTGTAAGAGTCTCAGCCCTAATTCATACTGATTTAACATCATCTACCTTCACTGTCCTTCAAGATATGAGACAGCTCTTTTAGGAGCACGAATTCCGTTCCACAAACACCACAACCAAAAAAGGAATTGGAATTCATAGATTGGGATGAGCAAGCCTCATTCTTATTCTGTTTTGGAGCACAAGATCGGTAGCAGGTGTGTTTAAAAAGTTAAGGTAGATTTGTTTGCTTAATTCCCTTGTTTTACACTGGTGCACTATGAACTGCTTTCTTGATCTAATGAGCTCTACTCCACTACTGAGTTACTTAGCTCACACCTCGAAGCCACTCTATCCTATAGTCTCACGATCTGAAATTACCAAACTGCAGAATGAGAGTAGGCATCAAACAGAGAGAAGCAATGGGAAACCAATTAGCTTAGCGATATGAATTTTCTCTTTCGTCTGTGTTAGATTCCTATTGAAAGTGGTATGAAACGGTTGCCTGGCCACCCAGACTACATGCTCCAGCCGAAAGCTACTCCACGCCCACAGACATTAGTTTCTTCTCCTCAGTGAGTCTGGATCTACAGTAAGTACCTCTCCGACCCTTCTCCCTAATGCGAACACATTCGGGGCCGTCTGATTGGTCCAGAAACTGATGGGTTGGGCCAAAGCCAGAACACACGTGGGTAAAGTGGCGGATTGAAAATACATCATTGGCTTTGATATGCTGGTTCTGATCCAACTGCTGATTACTTTGTTTTGTACAACGCCCTCGTCACCGCAAACGCCTTCTATGATGGCAATCTCAGACTAAAGTAAGTTGTAAAACAACAGAGGAATGGAAGAATTTAGTGTGAGTAGTCAAGCTATTGGAACGGGAGGTATACCACTCTGTGAGGGATTAGGTGCTTGTGAAGAAAAGCATGTCGGGTCTAAGCACCAGAGAAAACTGTACATAGTCCATGAGCTCTGTAGAAAATCCACACCCCACTCAGCAAGAACTTCTTAGATTTATTGCAAGTCTGCTACAGGGGGAAGGACTCTCAATTCAATTCAATTTCAATTTAAGGGCTTTATTGGCATGGGAAACATATGTTAACATTGCAAAAGCAAGTGAAGTAGATAAGCTATACTCCACTACTGAGTTATTTAGCTCACACCTTGAAGCCACTCTATCCTATAGTCTCACGATCTGAAATTACCAAACTGCAGAATGAGAGTAGTCATCAAACAGAGAGAAGCAATGGGAAACAAATTGGTTTAGCGATATGAATTTCTCTCCTGTCTGTGTTAGATTCCAATTGAAAGTGGTATAAAATGATTACCTGGCTACCCAAACTCTCCTCCCTCTGCCATGGCGGTGTGAAGTGTCTGTTTACAGATCACACCTCTGACCTCTCATTGGACCCTTGACCGCCGATCATCCTCCTTGACATTGCCCACCTTGGCCTTGAACGAATAGGAACTTTAGGCCAGGACTGATATAATAGGGGTCAGTAGGTCCATACTGGGGTCAGACGTCAGTATCACTTTTCCAGTGAACGGAGTAAACTAATCTACAAAAAACTGGACTTTTTCATCAGCTCGTTTCTGCCAAAGGATTAGAAACTCTGAACCATCCCTCATGACGAGTAAGTAATTTATCTTTACCCACTAGGTCATAATCCTGTTGAATATTAATAACTCTCTTCACCCACTAGGTCAAAATCCTGTTGAGTGTTAATTACTCTCTTCGCCTACTAGGTCATAATCCTGTTGAGTGTTATTAACTCTCTTCGCCCACTAGGTCATAATCCTGTTGAGTGTTATTAACTCTCTTCTCCCACTAGGTCATAATCCTTTGAGTGTTATTAACTCTCTTTGCCCACTAGGTCATAATCCTGTTGAGTGTTATTAACTCTCTTTGCCCACTAGGTCATAATCCTGTTGAGTGTTATTAACTCTCTTTGCCCACTAGGTCATAATCCTGTTGAGTGTTATTAACTCTCTTTGCCCACTAGGTCACAATCCTGTTGAGTGTTAATAACTCTCTTCGCCCACTAGGTCATAATCCTGTTGAGTGTTATTAACTCTCTTTGCACACTAGGTCATAATCCTGTTGAGTGTTATTAAATATCTTTGCCCACTAGGTCATAATCCTGTTGAGTGTTAATAAATCTCTTCGCCCACTAGGTCATAATCCTGTTGAGTGTTATTAACTCTCTTTGCCCACTAGGTCATAATCCTGTTGAGTGTTAATAACTCTCTTCACCCACTAGGTCATAATCCTGTTGAGTGTTATTAACTCTCTTTGCCCACTAGGTCATAATCCTGTTGAGTGTTAATTACTATCTTTGCCCACTAGGTCATAAACCTGTTGAGTGTTATTAACTCTCTTTGCCCACTAGGTCATAATCCTGTTGAGTGTTAATAACTCTCTTCACCCACTAGGTCATAATCCTGTTGAGTGTTAATTACTCTCTTCGCCTACTAGGTCATAATCCTGTTGAGTGTTAATAACTCTCTTCACCCACTAGGTCATAATCCTGTTGAGTGTTATTAACTCTCTTCGCCCACTAGGTCATAATCCTGTTGAGTGTTATTAACTCTCTTTGCCCACTAGGTCATAATCCTGTTGAGTGTTAATAACTCTCTTCACCCACTAGGTCATAATCCTGTTGAGTGTTAATTACTCTCTTCGCCTACTAGGTCATAATCCTGTTGAGTGTTAATAACTCTCTTCACCCACTAGGTCATAATCCTGTTGAGTGTTATTAACTCTCTTTGCCCACTAGGTCATAATCCTGTTGAGTGTTAATAACTCTCTTCACCCACTAGGTCATAATCCTGTTGAGTGTTAATTACTCTCTTCGCCCACTAGGTCATAATCCTGTTGAGTGTTATTAACTCTCTTTGCCCACTAGGTCATAATCCTGTTGAGTGTTATTAACTCTCTTTGCCCACTAGGTCATAATCCTGTTGAGTGTTATTAACTCTCTTCGCCCACTAGGTCATAATCCTGTTGAGTGTTATTAACTCTCTTCACCCACTAGGTCATAATCCTGTTGAGTGTTATTAACTCTCTTCACCCACTAGGTCATAATCCTGTTGAGTGTTAATAACTCTCTTCACCCACTAGGTCATAATCTTGTTGAGTGTTATTAACGCTCTTCGCCCACTAGGTCATAATCCTGTTGAGTGTTAATAACTCTCTTCACCCACTAGGTCATAATCCTGTTGAGTGTTAATAACTCTCTTTGCCCATTAGGTCATAATCCTGTTGAGTGTTATTAACTCTCTTCACCCACTAGGTCATAATCCTGTTGAGTGTTAATAAGTCTCTTCACCCACTAGGTCATAATCCTGTTGAGTGTTATTAACTCTCTTCGCCCACTAGGTCATAATCCTGTTGAGTGTTATTAACTCTCTTTGCCCACTAGGTCATAATCCTATTGAGTGTTATTAACTCTCTTCACCCACTAGGTCATAATCCTGTTGAGTGTTATTAACTCTCTTTGCCCACTAGGTCATAATCCTGTTGAGTGTTAATAACTCTCTTCAGCCACTAGGTCATAATCCTGTTGAGTGTTATTAACTCTCTTCGCCCACTAGGTCATAATCCTGTTGAGTGTTAATAACTCTCTTCACCCACTAGGTCATAATCCTGTTGAGTGTTATTGACTCTCTTTGCCCACTAGGTCATAATCCTGTTGAGTGTTAATAACTCTCTTCGCCCACTAGGTCATAATCCTGTTGAGTGTTATTAACTCTCTTTGCCCACTAGGTCATAATCCTGTTGAGTGTTATTAAATATCTTTGCCCACTAGGTCATAATCCTGTTGAGTGTTAATTACTCTCTTTGCCCACTAGGTCATAAACCTGTTGAGTGTTATTAACTCTCTTTGCCCACTAGGTCATAATCCTGTTGAGTGTTAATAACTCTCTTCACCCACTAGGTCATAATCCTGTTGAGTGTTAATTACTCTCTTCGCCTACTAGGTCATAATCCTGTTGAGTGTTAATAACTCTCTTCGCCCACTAGGTCATAATCCTGTTGAGTGTTATTAACTCTCTTTGCCCACTAGGTCATAATCCTGTTGAGTGTTAATAACTCTCTTTGCCCACTAGGTCATAATCCTGTTGAGTGTTATTAACTCTCTTTGCCCACTAGGTCATAATCCTGTTGAGTGTTATTAACTCTCTTTGCCCACTAGGTCATAATCCTGTTGAGTGTTATTAACTCTTTTCACCCACTAGGTCATAATCCTGTTGAGTGATATTAACTCTCTTCACCCACTAGGTCATAATCCTGTTGAGTGTTAATAACTCTCTTCACCCACTAGGTCATAATCCTGTTGAGTGTTATTAACGCTCTTCGCCCACTAGGTCATAATCCTGTTGAGTGTTAATAACTCTCTTCACCCACTAGGTCATAATCCTGTTGAGTGTTAATAACTCTCTTTGCCCATTAGGTCATAATCCTGTTGAGTGTTATTAACTCTCTTCACCCACTAGGTCATAATCCTGTTGAGTGTTAATAACTCTCTTTGCCCACTAGGTCATAATCCTGTTGAGTGTTATTAACTCTCTTCGCCCACTAGGTCATAATCCTGTTGAGTGTTATTAACTCTCTTTGCCCACTAGGTCATAATCCTATTGAGTGTTATTAACTCTCTTCACCCACTAGGTCATAATCCTGTTGAGTGTTATTAACTCTCTTTGCCCACTAGGTCATAATCCTGTTGAGTGTTAATAACTCTCTTCACCCACTAGGTCATAATCCTGTTGAGTGTTATTAACTCTCTTCGCCCACTAGGTCATAATCCTGTTGAGTGTTAATAACTCTCTTCACCCACTAGGTCATAATCCTGTTGAGTGTTATTAACTCTCTTCACCCACTAGGTCATAATCCTGTTGAGTGTTATTAACTCTCTTTGCCCACTAGGTCATAATCCTGTTGAGTGTTATTAACTCTCTTTGCCTACTAGGTCATAATCCTGTTGAGTGTTATTAACTCTCTTTGCCCACTAGGTCATAATCCTGTTGAGTGTTATTAACTCTCTTTGCCCACTAGGTCATAATCCTGTTGAGTGTTAATAACTCTCTTCACCCACTAGGTCATAATCCTGTTGAATATTAATAACTCTCTTCACCCACTAGGTCATAATCCTGTTGAGTGTTATTAACTCTCTTCGCCCACTAGGTCATAATCCTGTTGAGTGTTATTAACTATCTTTGCCCACTAGGTATAATCCTGTTGAGTGTTATTAACTATCTTTGCCCACTAGGTCATAATCCTGTTGAGTGTTATTAACTATCTTTGCCCACTAGGTCATAATCCTGTTGAGTGTTATTAACTCTCTTCGCCCACTAGGTCATAATCCTGTTGAGTGTTATTAACTCTCTTTGCCCACTAGGTCATAATCCTGTTGAGTGTTAATAAGTCTCTTCACCCACTTGGTCATTACATTTACATTTAACATTTAAGTAATTTAGCAGACGCTCTTATCCAGAGCGACTTACAAATTGGTGCATTCACCTTATGATATCCAGTGGAACAACCACTTTACAATAGTGCATCTAACTCTTTTAAGGGGGGGGGAGGGGGTTAGAAGGATTACTTTATCCTATCCTAGGTATTCCTTAAAGATGTGGGGTTTCAGGTGTCTCCGGAAGGTGGTGATTGACTCCGCTGACCTGGCGTCGTGAGGGAGTTTGTTCCACCATTGGGGTGCCAGAGCAGCGAACAGTTTTGACTGGGCTGAGCGGGAACTGTGCTTCCTCAGAGGTAGGGAGGCGAGCAGGCCAGAGGTGGATGAACGCAGTGCCCTTGTTTGGGTGTAGGGCCTGATCAGAGCCTGAAGGTACGGAGGTGCCGTTCCCCTCACAGCTCCGTAGGCAAGCACCATGGTCTTGCACCCTTAATAACTCTCTTCTCCCACTAGGTCATAATCCTGTTGAGTGTTATTAACTCTCTTCTCCCACTAGGTCATAATCCTGTTGAGTGTTATTAACTCTCTTCTCCCACTAGGTCATAATCCTGTTGAGTGTTATTAACTCTCTTTGCCCACTAGGTCATAATCCTGTTGAGTGTTATTAACTCTCTTTGCCCACTAGGTCATAATCCTGTTGAGTGTTACTAACTCTCTTTGCCCACTAGGTCATAATCCTGTTGAGTGTTATTAACTCTCTTCACCCACTAGGTCATAATCCTGTTGAGTGTTATTAACTCTCTTTGCCCACTAGGTCATAATCCTGTTGAGTGTTATTAACTCTCTTTGCCCACTTGGTCATAATCCTGTTGAGTGTTATTAACTCTCTTTGCCCACTAGGTCATAATCCTGTTGAGTGTTATTAACTCTCTTTGCCCACTAGGTCATAATCCTGTTGAGTGTTAATAACTCTCTTCACCCACTAGGTCATAATCCTGTTGAGTGTTATTAACTCTCTTTGCCCACTAGGTCATAATCCTGTTGAGTGTTATTAACTCTCTTTGCCCACTAGGTCATAATCCTGTTGAGTGTTATTAACTCTCTTTGCCCACTAGGTCATAATCCTGTTGAGTGTTATTAACTCTCTTCGCCCACTAGGTCATAATCCTGTTGAGTGTTATTAACTCTCTTTGCCCACTAGGTCATAATCCTGTTGAGTGTTATTAACTCTCTTTGCCCACTAGGTCATAATCCTGTTGAGTGTTAATACCTCTCTTCACCCACTAGGTCATAATCCTGTTGAGTGTTATTAACTCTCTTTGCCCACTAGGTCATAGTCCTGTTGAGTGTTATTAACTCTCTTCGCCCACTAGGTCATAATCCTGTTGAGTGTTAATAACTCTCTTCACCCACTAGGTCATAATCCTGTTGAGTGTTATTAACTCTCTTTACCCACTAGGTCATAATCCTGTTGAGTGTTATTAACTCTCTTCGCCCACTAGGTCATAATCCTGTTGAGTGTTATTAACTCTCTTCACCCACTAGGTCATAATCCTGTTGAGTGTTAATAACTCTCTTCACCCACTAGGTCATAATCCTGTTGAGTGTTAATAACTCTCTTCACCCACTAGGTCATAGTCCTGTTGAGTGTTATTAACTCTCTTTGCCCACTAGGTCATAATCCTGTTGAGTGTTATTAACTCTCTTCACCCACTAGGTCATAATCCTGTTGAGTGTTATTAAATTATTTGCATGCCATTTTCTGTCATTGGCAGGCAGAAGCATGCCTGACCCGTAACACAATCTCAGCTTCATTTGCCATGCATTCATCAGTTATAGCTAGTACCTGATGACCACAGCCCCATTACTCAGCCCTAAACAATGGTAAATGTTGAAACAATGTATGAGTGAAGTGAGAGTATTTGGATTTCATTGAGTAAGACGTGTTATGCCCAGACGACTCGGTTGAATAGAACGAGCGGTGCTGTTCTTTGCATGGTATGAGCTCTTAAAGATTGTTCCTCGCTCTATAAACCTCCAAACCAGTTCCAATTAAGAAATAACAAAGGCTTCTCTGGAAAGTGTAAGGCTGTCCTTTTAAGGAAATGTGCAATAGTGGAAGGCGCCAAGAGTTAGTGAGCCCATTGCTCAAAAGTAATGGATCAGGGTCTTAATCTTGACGGTCAGTAAGTACACCTTCAATATCATTTAGCTAAAATTTTATTTTTCAAATACAAGTATTTAATCAAGTTTAGAAGATCTCACATATTTGCGCAAAATGCCTCATAAAATGTTTGAGTTTATCTGCTATCCATTTGAAACAATGAGTGTGTACATAGGAAGTGTGTAGGAAGTGTGTACATAAGTCCATACTTGCTGCATAATAATTCTACTATAATTCCATATATGGTTGCTGGTCCACACAGATACAGAATATTAAAGAGTCATTCATGGGACACCAATAATAATATTTTGACATTTCTGATCCATTAACATCTTTATTGTAGCAGACAGTGGTCGGTGGCTAGGGACTCACCTAAGCCTATAAAAATGATCCTTTAATTTCTCTGTTTCTACTAAGCCCCGTACAGACAGTACATTGAGCTAACTCCCAGAACAATCAACGTCGCTAAACCAGCACTAGTACGACTCCTCTTTTCATGTTCACCCCTTTGAGTCGCTGACGGACAGAGGGGATGGGGACGGGGACTGCCTGAGGACAGCTTTATTAATACCGTTGGTGAAATCGCCTGAGTCTAAGGCCTAGATTCAATCAGATAACGTGTTAACAGGTGATAGCAGACACCCGCATAGCGAACGTTTTGGCGTTGTCGGAGGTTGAATTGCGTTTGAGCCGTCAAATTGGTGAGCAGCTGCTCCTGCCATCATTTTCACAAAGCCACAGCTGTCCCACTCGCGTTAGAAGTTCAGAACTAGGTTATATTTTCTATTGTTATATGTTAATAGGTTATATGGAAAAAATTACACTCAATTAAAAAAATTATAAAAATAAATAATGAGGATTTCTATCACCCTAATGGAGGTGCAGATTACATCTCACATTCCAGTGTTCCAACATGTAAACAAGGCTACATGGGATTTCGCTAAATGCAACTCCCATGCAGCCAATAGCAATTTCCACTTTAGGGATAATTCTCTAACACAGTTCCACCTCCGACACTGTCAAAACATCAGCTATGCTGCGAATCTGATTGAATCGGGCCCTTTAGTCAGCTAAGGCCTCAAACCAGTTATTGAATACCAGTTACCTGAAGCAATAGAGAATTAGTGATCGGGAAACAAAGCTTCTTGAAGCATTAAGGTTTTCCAGCCAATTGTGTCAAAAATAGGTTCATTATTCGAGGCTTTGATCAACACGGTGTACACTAGTGGCACCAACTGGTCAAAATAATTTAGAGCATCCAAATGATTTGTCACGCCCTGGCCTTAGTATTCTTTGTTTTCTTTATTATTTTAGTTAGGTCAGGGTGTGACATGGGGAATGTTTGTGTTTTGGGTGGTTATATGGTAAAGGGGGTGTTGGGTTTAGTGTATGGGTTTGTGTTGAGTGAATGTTTCTAGGTATGTCTATGGTTGAGTGTATGTTTCTAGGTATGTCTATGGTTGCCTGAGTGGTTCTCAATCAGAGACAGATGTCTTTCATTTGTCTCTGATTGGGAGCCATATTTAAGGCAGCCATAGGCATCATGCATTTGTGGGTAATTGTCTATGTCTGTGTCTATGTTGCATGTTTTTTGCACTTAGTCATTTATAGCTTCACGTTCGTCTATTTGTTGTTTTGTTTAGTTTTCTTCTTCTAAATAAAGAGAAGATGTATTTTTCACACGCTGCGCCTTGGTCCTCTCTCTCTCCCTTTGACGATCGTGACAGAATTACCCACCAAACAAGGACCAAGCAGCGTGTCAAGCGGCAACAGGAGCAAGGCATAAAGGATTCATGGACATGGGAGGAGATATTGGATGGTAAGGGACCTTGGGCACAACCGGGAGAATATCGCCTCCCTCGTGAAGAGCTGGAGGCAGCTAAAGCCGAGAGGAGGCGAAATGAGGAGGCAGCACGGAGGCAAGGCTGGAAGCCCGCAAGTACAACCCAAAAATGTATTGGGGGGCGGCTAAGAGGTAGTGGGCCGAGGGCAGGTAGGAGACCTGCGCCCACTTCCCAGGCTAACCGTGGAGAGCGGGAGTACGGGCAGACACCGTGTTACGCAGTAGAGCGCACGGTGTCTCCTGTACGTGTTCATAGCCCGGTGCGGGTTATTCCACCTCCCCGCACTGGTAGGGCTAGATTGGGCATTGAGCCAGGTGCCATGAAGCCGGCTCAACGCGTCTGGTCTCCAGTGCGTCTCCTCGGGCCGGCATACATGGCACCAGCCTTACGCATGGTGTCCCCGGTTCGCCTACATAGCCCGGTGCGGGTTATTCCACCTCCCCGCACTGGTCGGGCGACTGGGAGCATTCAACCAGGTAAGGTTGGGCAGGCTCGGTGCTCAAGGGAGCCAGTACGCCTGCACGGTCGGGTATTTCCGGCGCCACCTCCCCGCCCCAGTCCAGTTCCACCAGTGCCTACACCACGCACCAGGCTTTCAGTGTGTCTACAGAGCCCTGTTCCTCCTCCACGCACTCGCCCTATGGTGCGTGTCTCCAGCCCGGTACCACCAATTCCGGCACCACGCACCAAGCCTCCTGTGCGTGTCCAGAGTCCTGTGCATCCTGTTGCTGCTCCCCGCACTAGCCCTGAGATGCGTGTCCCCAGCCCGGTACCACCAGTTCCGGCACCACGCACTAGGCCTAATGTGCGTCTCCAGAGCCCTGTACGCACTGTTGCTTCTCCCCGCACTCGCCCTGAGGTGCGTGCCCTCAGCCCGGTACCACCTGTGCCGGTACCACGCACCAGGCCTATAGTGCGCTTTGAGAGCCCAGTGTGTCCTGTTACTGCTCCCCGCACTAGCCCTGAGATGCGTGTCCCCAGCCCGGTACCACCAGTTCCGGCACCACGCACTAGGCCTAATGTGCGTATCCAGGGTCCAGTATGCCCTGTTCCTTCTCCCCGCACTAGCCTTCAGGTGCGTGTCCCCAGCCCGGTACCACCAGTTCCGGCACCACGCACCAGGCCTACAGTGCGCCTCAGCCGGCCAGAGCTGCCCGTCTGCCAAGCACCATCTGAGCCATCCGTCTACCCAGTGCCATCTGAGCCATCCGTCTGCCCAGTGCCATCTGAGCCATCCGTCTACCCAGCGCCATCTGAGCCATCCGTCTACCCAGCGCCATCTGAGCCATCCGTCTACCCAGCGCCATCTGAGCCGCCCGTCTGTCCCGAGCCGTCAGAGCCGTTCGTCAGTCAGGAGCCGCTAGAGCCATTCGTCAGTCAGGATCTGCCAGAGCCGCCAACCAGACAGGATCTGACAGAGCCGCCAACCAGACAGGATCTGCCAGAGCCGCCAACCAGACAGGATCTGCCAGAGCCGCCAACCAGACAGGATCTGCCAGAGCCGCCAACCAGACAGGATCTGCCAGAGCCGTCAGCCAGCCATGAGCAGCCAGAGTCGCCAGCCAGCCCTGAGCAGCCAGAGTCGCCAGCCAGCCCTGAACAGCCAGAGTCGCCAGCCAGCCCTGAGCAGCCAGAGTCGCCAGCCAGCCCTGAGCAGCCAGAGTCGCCAGCCAGCCCTGAGCAGCCAGAGTCTTCAGCCAGCCCTGAGCAGCCAGAGTCGCCAGCCAGCCCTGAGCAGCCAGAGTCGCCAGCCAGCCCTGAGCAGCCAGAGTCGCCAGCCAGCCAGGATCTTCCGAAGCCGCCAGCCAGCCAGGATCTTCCAGAGCCGCCAGTCAGCCAGGATCTACCAGAGACAACGAAGCTGATATTGACAATGGTGGAGTAGGGGCCACGTCCCGCACCCGAGCCGCCGCCATATTAAGGCCCACCCCGGACCCTCCCTTTATGTGTCAGGTTTTGCGGCCGGAGTCCGCACCTTTTGGGGGGGGTACTGTCACGCCCTGGCCTTAGTATTCTTTGTTTTCTTTATTATTTTAGTTAGGTCAGGGTGTGACATGGGGAATGTTTGTGTTTTGGGTGGTTATATGGTAAAGGGGGTGTTGGGTTTAGTGTATGGGTTTGTGTTGAGTGAATGTTTCTAGGTATGTCTATGGTTGAGTGTATGTTTCTAGGTATGTCTATGGTTGCCTGAGTGGTTCTCAATCAGAGACAGATGTCTTTCATTTGTCTCTGATTGGGAGCCATATTTAAGGCAGCCATAGGCATCATGCATTTGTGGGTAATTGTCTATGTTGCATGTTTTTTGCACTTAGTCATTTATAGCTTCACGTTCGTCTATTTGTTGTTTTGTTTAGTTTTCTTCTTCTAAATAAAGAGAAGATGTATTTTTCACACGCTGCGCCTTGGTCCTCTCTCTCTCCCTTTGACGATCGTGACATGATTAGAGATAACGTCACACACCTCATAGCGCATGTAGAGTGTAGCCTTTTTGTCTTCTACCGAACCAATATCAAATCAATCAGGTCGTTGTTCAACAAAATGAAGCTTCGGACGTCATTGATCACGTGCTTCTGATAAAGTGATAGAGGCATTGGCACACAGCTTCGAAGTACACTGCTTAGCGATTCTGAGGCATGCATCGGAGCTCCGGTCTCAAACGTAACATCACTATAGCAAACTGAAGCAGACTGTTTTGACACAGTTGACTGAGTGATCCACAAAAAAATTCTACAAGAGTTAAAATATGTTTTTTTTTCAGAGTGTGTGGGACTGGAACCATTTCAGTCAATGTTTTCTGTAATTTCTACAAAAGTAATCGGACAGAACTGCAAAAGTCTACACTGCACATGTTTAACCTCAAGCCAATGTACATGTTTACAGGGCCATCCAAGTATAAAGTATGTTAACACTACATTAGTCAATGTTTTTTCCATACCAATTCTGAAATTAATTTAGAGAACAGGACAGAACATATCACAATTCCTGGGTACTTTTGGGCCACTACAAAAACAGAACATCTAGAGCATTTAACATCCAATCATCTCTCTGTGGTGGGTCTGGTCTCCACAGTGACGCCCCTAGGGCATCCTGGGAATCTCCGATTTGGAGGATGAGGGGGGGATGAGGAGGGGATTAGGGGGATAAAAGAGAGGCAGGGAGAGGCCGGGGGTAGTTGAGTTATTGCCCTTATCAGACCAATCCAATCCAACCACAGATCTCTCCAGCCTCTTTGATGTGTATCGCTCCCAAGCGATAGCATTAGTGTGTGTGTGTGTGTGTGTGTGTGTGTGTGTGTGTGTGTGTGTGTGTGTGTGTGTGTGTGTGTGTGTGTGTGTGTGTGTGTGTGTGTGTGTGTGTGTGTGTGTGTGTGTGTGTTTGGTTGTGGGACAGAGGATGGGATGGGCTGGGAAGGGTACAACAAAGCTTGTTTTTTGTGTAAATCAGGTCTCTCCCCCACGCCTCCCCACCCCTCCACCCCTGATCACAGAAAGCCATGTTGAGGACTTCCAGCCATCCGGCCAAATATGACTTGAAAAGAAAGACAGAGTTCCTGCTGAATAAAACAGCAGATACCAGCCTTCACTGTGTTTTTGCTGGTGACCAGATTTCATTGTGTTTTTGCTTGTTACCAGCCTTCGCTGTATTTTTGCTGGTGACCAGCCTTCTCTGTACTCTTGCTGGTGACCACCCTTCGCTGTGTTTTGGACAGTGGTGACCAACATAAGCTTCTCACCCGCAAAAGCAGCATCAAGTCACATTTTATTCGCTTGCAAAGTGAGTGGGGGATATCCAACAATTGTAAATTATATTAACTCACAATCTGCATTCAGAAGGACTCCTATGGGTAGAAAGATGAATAAATGGGACCACCTAAACCATCTAAACCAGAACAACCATTTCAGTAACCGGTGCAATAAGTCCAACTAACAGATTGGATTAGTACATTATTGATCTTTGTGTAGCATAAGAACAATTTGTTGATTAATGAATCAATCAATATACATGCTAAAACACAGATATTGAAACAAACAATTCTAATCAAACTGTAATAGAGCATGCTGGGAAATATGATAATGATGGCCGTGGTTTTGCAGACCAGCTTGCTGTATAAAATAGGAAGAAATGGCAGGAGATTGGCTTGTTTTGGGTCGGCACGTGGGGGGGGGGAAGGCTCGTTCATAACTCTGACGCAGTTGTCAAGTCAACACATCCATCAGTGCTGCTGTGAAATACATGCCAAACGGGAAATGTGTATATTATGTATATATATAATATAATGTATATATATATATAAAAAAAATACATAATTAATGTACTTTAAATGTTGTTTGAGTTGCTTTGTTTATCACCAAATGAGCTTGAGATGATTTGTACTGCAACACTGCTCACTGCATCCAAGTTGCTTGATTGAGGTGTTTCAAAGAGCTGTCAGTCAAGTCAAGCTCATGAATATTAGCTCCCCGCCCACTCAGCCTGTCTGACTCAAATGTAAATGTAATAGGGGTTTCAAAGAGCTGTCAGTCAAGGCGAGCTCATGAATATTAGCTCCCCGCCCACTCAGCCTGTGTGACTCAAATGTAAATGTGATAGGGGTTTCAAAGAGCTGTTGTCCGTCAAGGCGAGCTCATGAATACAATACAAATAAAATCCATCCTCAAAAAAAATAAAAAAATAAACATTGACTGGGTAAACAGTTTCTGGAATTAAAGGGATACTTTGCTATTATGGGATTTGGGAATCAGAATAACTTATGTATACCATTTGTATGTCTCTGTGTGCAGTTTGAAGGAAGCTGAAGGTAGTATATCGTTAGCTTAGCGTAATTGCTGGAAATCTATGGGTGTCTACATGCCAGCTCCTCTCAAAAGCAGAGAAATAGGCCTAACTAATCCAAAGCTGGGTGGTTGATCCATTTATAGTCTTACAAAGCTATAAATAGTAATTGCTATTTTATAAATGTGTACATTTTTTGGGGTGTAGCTAGCTTGCTTGTTTATTGGCAAATCCTCATAACATTTGATATACGGTCTGATATACCGCGGCTGTCTGCCAATCAGAATTCAGGGCTCGAACCACCCAGTTTATAACATTTGATAAATCATGTCGGAGGTAGAATAATAACTTTTTAATTCAGAAATACTGCCATCGCTTGGGGGGGGGCTTGATATCTACGGAGAAGAAAGCAGCGCACCCAGAGACTGTGTAACAAACTCCGAGGACTTTTCTGTGCTCTTTAATCCTGGAGTAATAGAGATATTCTCCATGTCTCATAAATAAACTGCAAGAAGCAGCCCGACCCTGCTGGACCGCTGTCTATTGAGTAAGTGACACTATTCTTGCTTGTCCTTGCACACAGTAACAAAATATAAAGAAGATAATTTATTGACAACTTTTGTTGTTCTTGTTATAATTGTTTCTTGTTATTAGATTATTTGTATCTGGCTACTCACAAATAACAATTTATTTGTTCTCAGTCAATACAGGCTGAAGGGAGAGCGACTGGGACGAGTGAACAGAGAGAGTCATGCCTTCATGTGTTGTTTGTGCCATTCACCACACATGTCCCTCACCAACAGGAGTCTACATTGGATTCAAGGAGTCAGAGGATGTAATGGACCTGTTGTAATTACACTCCGATGACTCAGCATCACAGACAGACATTTGCCTTCATTTTGTCAAATCACTCTAATAAATGCTGTTTAAACAAATATAACCTATTTTGTTACAATTCTGTCAAAATCACTTCAATAAATGTTATTAGAACCAGGACCATCAATTTTGCTACTATCTACTACACGTGATTAGAGTATGCAACATGAGATAGTGTTGTGTATTAAATACAGCAGTCAGACCGATGTATCAGTAACATTTTAATATCAAAGGTAAATTGGTAAAAGCCGACAAAACCTATTGTAGACCTGTGTAATCATATGACAATCAATAAACCGGCAAAGACAATTATTTATTTTTTTACAACACAATACAGATAACTGTATAACGTACCATAGACAGTGTAGACAAGGCATTTAAATAATTCACATCAATAAAAGGTCAAATATGCAATAAAATAGACAGTACCAAGTTGGTACGATGGTGCTGTTGTGTACAGTTGTAGCCTACAGTGGATTTTTATAAAATGCTACAGATGCAGTGTGATAATGATCAGAGGCTAACAATTTATGCTACAATAGAGTGTGTTTGTTTTAGGTAGTAGTGCAAGGAGGACCATGTCCATGGATACCGGGGAGTTGGGGGTATCAGAGTTTGAGTGTGCAGCAGTGTCCATCTCCTTGCTAAGTTTTGGAATGGGGCTATGTTGGCAGCCAGACGATGGCCTCCAAGTACTTGTCCACGCGTCTCTTCAGGTCATTCCAGAATCTTTGCGTGGTGGGCTGATATACTTGCCGTGCAATCCACCGTTTTGATTGTTTTGGATAGATAACGTTGCATCTTGGAGTGCCTGAAATAAAAATGGAAAAAAACAGAAGATAAACCAGTGAAAACAATCTAAACATAAGGACGTTGCCATACATATAGAAATAACATATAGTGTGGTTTAGTGCAGGGGAGGGCAACTCCAGTCCCTGAGGGTCTGATTGGTGTCACACTTTTGCCCCAGCCAAAACACCTTACTCCAATAATCAACTAATCATGATTTTACGTTTAGAACGCGATTAATTTTATCAGCTTTGTTTGCTAGGGATAGGGAGAAAGGGTGACACCTGGTGTATGGATATAGTCAGGTGCCACACTAGAAAAAGGACCATCTGAGCACACTTGAAAGGGAACACCATCCCCCAAATTAACCCCCTTTCCTCATGTCAACCAAACTATACTGGAGGTGAAATTAGGCTATCTGTCCTTTTGCTTTATAGATGTGTCTGGAAAGGCCAATGATTGCATTACCATCCCAATATGACCAAACTATCTTGGATGGACCATCTGTCTGGATAGGCCAAGGATTGCGTTACCATGCCATGACAAAACAAGTCTTCCCATCAACGGTTGACGCTTGTTGTCTATTCTGGTTCTGAATGTGATGTTACTCCAGCAGATATGGAGTCTGTTCCTTGTGGACTGTCCACAGCAGGCACGTCTCCTATTTACTTGAGAAATCAAGTAAAAGGGAACAGGAAATGTTGGTTTTTATTTGAAAAAAAGGAGAAGGCACTTGAAGAAAGCCATAATAGCTGTTCTATTTTTATCAAGTCAATCTAGTCATTTCTCAAGCCTGTGAAAATTGTATAATTAGTTGGAATGTACTTGAATCAAGTTGAATAAGGATGGAAATAATGGCACCATTCAATGTTGAACATAGTTTTGAGCATTAGTCATTTTGTTGTAATAGGCTATTCTTTGGCTTTGAGAGGAGGGGATTCACAAAGATGTAACGAATGACAGCCTATCCAAGAGAAAATTGACAGGCCTACCCATTTTATTACGAGAGCAGCTAGCTCCAATTAAATCAATCAGATAATGTTATATCATCATCACACTTACCCCCGTTCCATTTTGTTCTGCCGTGCCTAGAATGCCTGCTGATTTTAACCACTCTATTCTTCAGGAAACTTGTCAATTGCATCCTAGTTATAATAATCCCTAATAATTTTCTGAGGTACTTGGTAGGAGTGCTGTTATCTATATCAGGGCAACTAGCCATAGCCGACTACTTCCTTTGTTTGGTATTGCAGTTTTTACAGCACACCCATGAACAATATTCAATATTGGACAAGTGATGGTAGTCTGTCAATGTAACACAAGTCTCACACTTAGATACTTGGGTTAGCTAGCTACTTGCTAATGTAAGCTAGTTAATAGCTTGAAAATACTTCCAGCAGTGTCAACCATCTTCATAGTCATGGCTTCTGTGGGGATTATCTTCTCACACTTCGCTTACTTGATATCTAGCGAACACGTTCAAAACTGGCCAGCTGTGTTGACTCTTGAACATAGCCGATCCTTGCGTCCAGTGTCACAGCGGACGAATGAAATGCGTAGTTCGGAGAAAGTGGTAAAAAAGTGTTTTTCCAACAACTATAATCAAAATATTATAATCATATATACTTATAAAGAATACTTAGAGTACAAATTGGTAACCACTCAGCTTTGGAGTAGTTAGAAGGTCTACTTCCCTGCTTTTGAAAGGAGCTGGCTAGTAAATACCCATATACTTCCAGCAATTGCACTAAGCTAACGATATGCTACCTTCAACTTCCTTCAAACGGCATGCAGAGACATACAAAAAGGTATCCATGAGTTTGTTGGACTCTCATTAAGTAAGAAATTACCCAAAATATCATATTATCCATTTGAGCCCAAAAATCTGCCAATGGTGAGAGCAAATTATAATTGACAAGATTTCTTAGGACAAAATTTCTTGAAACAAGAAAACAATCTAGTTTTGAGAAAGCACTAGTGATCTCAAAACTAGTAAAAACGATACAAATATAGCATTTTTGACTTGATATAAGCAACAGAGATTCAGTTTCATTGCACAATTATTAGGCACAGACTTAATACTAGACCATTTATCTTGTCTAGAAAAAAGATTATGTTACTCTTATGTAAAACCTTTTTCATTTTTACCTTTATCTAACTAGGTAAGTCAGTTTTCGCCTGCCATATCAATTCTGTTATAGTCTCAGACATTATTTTAACAGTTTTAAAAACGTCAAAGTGTTTTCTATCCAATGCTATTATATGCAAATCTTGGCTTCTGGGCCTGAGAAACAGGCAGCTTACTTTGGGCACGTCAGTCAGGCGGAAATTCAGGAAACTAGACCATATCGCAGAGGGGTTAAGAACATATTCATATTTACAATGACGGTCTACCCCGGCCAACGCTGGCCCAATTGTGCGTCGCCCTATGGGACTCCCAATCACAGCCGGATGTGATGCAGCCTGGATTCAAACCAGGGACAGCAGTGACGCCTCTTGCACTGAGATGCAGGCCCGCATCCCGGAGTTGCCTCTTCACTGTTGACGTTGAGACTAGTGTTTTGCGGGTACTATTTAATGAAGCTGCTAGTTGAGGTCTTGTGAGGCGTCTGTTTCTCAAACTAGACTCTCTAATGTACTTTTCCTCTTGCTCAGTTGTGCACCGGGGCCTCCCACTTCTCCTTCTATTCTGTTTAGAGCCAGTTCTGGTCATTTTGAGCCTGTAATCAAACCCACAAATGCTGATGCTATAGATAATCAACTAGTCTAAAGAAGGACAGGACAGTTTTATTGCTTCTTTAATCAGTACAACAGTTTTCAGCTGTGCTAGCCTAATTGCAAAAAGGGTTTCTAATGATCAATTAGCCTTTTAGAATTATAAACTTGGACTAGCTAACACAACATGCCATTGGAACACAGGAATAATGGTTGCTGATAATGGACCTCTGTACACCTATGTAGATATCCCATATAAAATCATCAGTTTCCAGCTACAATAGTCATTTACAACATTAAGAATGTCTACACTGCAGTTCTGATCAATTTGATGTTATTTTGATGGACCTCAGCCAAATACATTTAAATTCAGTTTCACAATTCCTGACATTTAATCCTAGTAAAAATTCCCTGTCTTAGGTCAGTTAGGATCACCACTTTATTTTAAGAATGTGAAATGTCAGAATAATAGTAGAGAGAATGATTTATTTTAGCTTTTATTTATTTCATCACATTCCCAGTGGGTCAGAAGTTTACACACACTCAATTAGAATTTGGTAGCATTGCCTTTAAAATATTTAACTTGGGTAGCCTTCCACAAACGTTTCAGGTAGCCTTCCACAATAAGTTGGGTGAATTTTGGTCCAATCCTCCTGACAGAGCTAGTGTAACTGAGTCAGGTTTGTAGGCCTTCTAACTAACACACGCTTTTTCAGTTCTGCCCACATATTTACTATCGGATTGAGGTCAGGGCTTTGTCAAGCCAATACCTTGACTTTGTTGTCCTTAAGCCATTTTGCCACAACTTTGGAAGTATGCTTGAGGTCATTGTCCATTTGGAAGACCCATTTGGGACCAAGCTTTAACTTTCTGACTGATGTCTTGAGATGTTGCTTCAATATATCCACATAATTTTCCTCCCTCATGATGCCATCTATTTTGTGAAGTGCACCAGTCCCTCCTGCAGCAAAGCACCCCCACAAGATGATGCTGCCAACACCGTGCTTCACGGTTGGAATGGTGTTCTTCAGCTAGCAAGGCTCCCCCTTTTTCCTCCAAACATAACGCTGGCCATTGTGGCAAAAGAGTTCTGTTTTTGTTTCATCAGACCAGAGGACATTTATCCAAAAAGTACGATATTTTCCCCATGTGCAGTTTCAAACTGTAGTCTGGCTTTTTTATGGCAGTTTTGGAGCAGTGGCTTCTTCCTTTCTGAGCAGCCTTTCAGGTTGTGTTGATATAGGACTTGTTTACTGTGGATATAGATACTTTTGCACCTGTTTCCTCTAGCATTTTCACAAGGTCCTTTGCTGTTGTTCTGGGATTGATTTGCACTTTTAGTACCAATGCACGTTCATCTCTAGGAGACAGAACGCATCTCCTTCATAAGCGGTATGATGGCTGCGTGGTCCCATGGTGTTTAAACTTGCGTACTATTGTTTGTACAGATGAACGTGGTACCTTCAGGCGTTTGGAAATTGCTCCCAAGGATGGAGGTCTACAATTTTTTTCTGAGGTCTTGACTGATTTCTTTCGATTTTCCCATGATGTCAAGCAAAGAGGCACTGAGTTTAAAGGTAAGCCTTGAAATACATCCAGAGGTACACCTCCAATTGACTCAGATGATGGCAATTCGCCTATCAGAAGCTTCTAAAGCCATGACATAATTTTCTGGAATTTTCCAAGCTGTTTCAAGGAACAGTCAACTTAGTGTATGTAAACTTCTGACCCACTGGAAATGTGATGCAGTGAATTATAAGTTAAATAATCTGTCTGTAAACAATTGTTGTAAAAATTACATGTGTCAAGCACAAAGTAGATGTCCTGACCGACTTGCCAAAACTATAGTTTGTTAACAAGAAATTTGGGGAGTGGTTGAAAAACACGTTTTAATGACACCAACATAACTGTATGTAAACTTCCGACTTCAACTGTATATATTAAAAAATATATATGTTTTCAATTATTCCTTTTATTTTTTCCAACGGGGCTATACATTTGGGTGAGGTTTTTTTCTCGCCTTAGGAGCCTTGTTTCACTGCCCAAAATAAAATCAAACCATCTAGTGTTCAGTGAAATAACAACACAATATCAAATACATGTAGCCTAGTCAAACAATTAACATCCAATCACATTAACCGTTACTCTCTTGCGGGAATTCCACTAACGGTCCGTATGTAGCCAAACGTAGCTGCTGCTCATGTTGGTATCTGTACTGATGGCGCCAAAAATACATTACAGTGAGACATAGTGGAGTGGTAACGCGCGTGCAAGTAGTTGCTCGCGGTACACTGCAGCATCCACCGAGAGGCTCTTGCTGCCAAGGGAATGCTTGACAGCTTGAAAGACGTTTTGGACACTTCAGTGAAAATGGTTAACTTTGTAAAGCAAGGCCCCTGAACTAGGTATCGCTTTTACAACATACAGAAGTGCACTGGTTATCAAGAGGCAAAGAATTTACCCGTTTTTTTTTTTAAATTTAGAGACGAGCTTAAAGTTTTCTTTACTGCCCATAATTTTCACTTGTCTGACCGCTTGCATGATGACAAGTTTCTCACACGACTGGCCTATCTGGGTGATGTTTTTTCTCGCCTGAATGATCTGAATCTAGGATTACAGCAACTCTCCGGAACTATATTCAATGTGCGGGACAAAATTGAGGCTATGATTAAGAAGTTGGAGCTCTTCTCTGTCTGCCTTAACAAGGACAACACACAGGTCTTTCCATCATTGTATGATTTTTTGTGTGCAAATGAACTCAAGCTTAAGGACAATGTCAAATGTGATATAGCGAAGCACCTGAGTGAGTTGGGTGCACAATTATGCAGATACTTTCCTGAAACGGATGACACAAACAACTGGATTCGTTATCCCTTTCATGCCCTGTCTCCAGTTCACTTACCGATATCTGAACAAGAGAGCCTCATCAAAATTGCAACAAGCGGTTCTGTGAAAATTGAATTTAACCAGAAGCCACTGCCAGATTACTGGATTGGGCTGCGCTCAGAGTATCCTTCCTTGACAAATCGCGTTGTTAAAACACTGATGCCCTTTGCAACCACGTACCTATGTGGGAGTTGATTCTCGGCCCTCACTAGCATGAAAACTAAATACAGGCAAAGACTGTGTGTGGAAAATAATTTAAGACGGAGACACTTTCCAATACAACCAAACATTGCAGAGTTATGTGCATCCTTTCAAGCACACCCTTCACATTAACCTGTGGTGAGTTATTCACAATTAACAAAAAAGGTTTTATATGTAACATGGTTAAATAAAGAACAAAATTATGTATTATTATTTGTTCCCTGGTCCTATAAGTGTTCTTTGTCACTTTCCATGAGCCGGTTTGTGACAAACTCACACACATTTTTATGTTTAATAAATGTATTGTGTTGTGTGTGTGGCAGGCTTACAATGATGGCAAAAACAACATTTGAGAGTGCCCTGACCCTGGTGCTAGAAGGGGTACCCAGCTGGAGGTTAAATGTTTGAAGGTTTAGTAGACAATATTTTTAACGTGCTGTTTGTAAACAGAGTATAATGTGTATTTACATGCTTCATTCCCCTTATCCTGCTCTTCACTCTCTGGGGTGCTCTATCTAAATTGGGACTTGTCAAGAAGCACCGTGGAGCCACTTAAACTGCAGACATAGTCATCAGTTGATGAATCGTGGATGCTGTCGTTAGATCCAGAGACAAACTCAAGACGCCTTCTCTCCTCCCATTTATGTGTAGGGCCCTTTGGGGTTTTTTCCCGGTGAAGGGCCCTTGCTCTTTTTGCCCTTGGTCTCCTGAGGGTCCACACATTCTGTAGTTTCTTCATCAGTAGTCTGGAGACAGTTTCTTTTTAGGACACACATGAAATGTATTCATTTTAAAATGCACATGACAACAATAAATATTACTGATGTCAATTCCTGAATAGCAACATCCACAATGATTAGACTAAATGGCAGTGTACAAGATGACCACTAACCCGTTCATATTTACCATACACCAATCTGTCCTGCAGCATAGGGTAATACTCTACCAGTCATTTGGTCATTGAATTTACTTCACACTTGGATGGATACTTGAAGTCCTCTACTGTGGCAGCATTATGGATCTCATGTTGTTCATCGTGTTACAGAGTCGTCCATAGTGAAGATCTTTTGAGTGTGTGCCAATCTTGTTCTTGTCCAACGAGCTGCTTTTCAAAGTAACATCTTCTGACTTTCTCTAAACTCGCTTTGTGTTTAGATTACATATTCTGGCCTGGGTAACTTCATGATTTTGGGAGGGACCCCTTACTGATCCTGGGTGTAAAACGGGGCCTGGGTGTGGAGGTGCTGGGATTACTGTACCGGAGAGTGCTGGGGTCACTGGGTCTGGTACTGGAGGTACTGGGATTAATGGAACGGAGAGTGCTGGGGTCACTGGGTCTGGTACTGGAGGTCCTGGGATTACTGTACCGGAGAGTGCTGGGGTCACTGGGTCTGGTACTGGAGGTGCTGGGATTACTGGACCGGAGAGTGCTGGGGTCACTGGGTCTGGTACTGTAGGTACTGGGATTACTGGACCGGAGAGTGCTGGGGTCACTGGGTCTGGTACTGGGATTACTGGACCGGAGAGTGCTGGGGTCACTGGGTCTGGAGGTGCTGGGATTACTGGACCGGAGAGTGCTGGGGTCACTGGGTCTGGTACTGGAGGTGCTGGGATTACTGGACCGGAGAGTGCTGGGGTCACTGGGTCTGGTACTGGAGGTGCTGGGATTACTGGACCGGAGAGTGCTGGGGTCACTGGGTCTGGTACTGTAGGTGCTGGGATTACTGGACCGGAGAGTGTTGAGGTCACTGGGTCTGGAACTGGAGGTGCTGGGATTACTGGACGGAGAGTGCTGGGGTCACTGGGTCTGGTACTGGAGGTGCTGGGATTACTGGACCGGAGAGTGCTGGGGTCACTGGGTCTGGTACTGGAGGTGCTGGGATTACTGGACCGGAGAGTGCTGGGGTCACTGGGTCTGGTACTGGAGGTGCTGGGATTACTGGACCGGAGAGTGTTGAGGTCACTGGGTTTGGTACTGGAGGTGCTGGGATTACTGGACGGAGAGTGCTGGGGTCATTGGGTCTGGTACTGGAGGTGCTGGGATTACTGGACCGGAGAGTGCTGGGGGTCACTGGGTCTGGTACTGGAGGTGCTGGGATTACTGGACCGGAGAGTGCTGGGGTCATTAGGTCAGGTACTGGAGGTGCTGGGATTAATGGACCGGAGAGTGCTGGGGGTCACTGGGTCTGGTACTGGAGGTGATGGGATTACTGGACGGAGAGTGCTGGGGTCACTGGGTCTGGTACTGGAGGTGCTGGGATTACTGGACCGGAGAGTGCTGGGGTCATTGGGTCTGGTACTGGAGGTGCTGGGATTACTGGACCGGAGAGTGCTGGGGGTCACTGGTTCTGGTACTGGAGGTGCTGGGATTACTGGATGTTAACTAGAAAAGGAAGCAATAGAGATGTTTGACACATTTTAAGATCCATCTGCCAGGACCGTGCCATAAAATAACAGTTTAGCATGGTGGAATCAGAGGAAGTTAAGATTGGGCAAAAGACATTGACGGGGCGAAAGGTACTGGCCTTAGCATCAAAGACATATCTTTTCATTACATACCTTTAGTGAAAAGTTTGGAACAGTCATTATCTCACTCGAAAATACTTAATAATGAATAAAAACCATGATTCAAGACCGACCTAAAGAATTCACCGATGGATTCTCATAGGACTGTAGATGGAGACCTTATGGGATCACATGCATTGTTTTAAATGAAACCCACTGCTTTACTGATTATTATATATACAGACGAAATTGAGTTGTGTAATCCTTTAGGCTCCCATGCCTCAAAGAACAAGTTACTCATGATTTATTATACGTTGGGAAATATCAAACCCCAAAGACAGATCCAAGCTGTCTGCCATCCGACTTCTTGTTATAGCAAAACCACGCCATCTCTCTCAGTGTGGGGAGGATTCAAGAGGACTTGGTTCTGCTGTACAGTGGTGTTCAAAATCAAAAATGTCAATGCGGAGTGAGAGATATATGGTGCATTGGTGCCTCTTTGCAGAGACATTTTAGCCCAACATGAGCTGTGTGGATTTAAAGAGGGGTTGGGATTTGCCTTTAGCAAATGTAGACATTGTGAATGTACAGTGGCTTTCGAAAGTATTCTCCCCCTTGGCATTTTTCCTATTTTGTTGCCTTACAACCTGGAATTTAAATAGATTTTTTGGGGGGTTTGTATCATTTGATTTACACAACATGCCTACCACATTGAAGATGCTAAATATTTTTATTGTGAAACAAACAGGAAATAAGACAACAACAAAAAAGAAAACTTAAGCGTGCATAACTATTCACCCCACCAAAGTCAATACTTTGTAGTGCCACCTTTTGCAGCACCTACAGCTGCAAGTCTCTTGGGGTACGTCTCCATAAGCTTGGCATATCTAGCCACTGGGATTTTTGCCCATTCTTCAAGGCAAAACTGCTCCAGCTCCTTTAATTGAGGTCTGGGATTTGACTAGGCCATTACAAGACATTTAAAAGTTTCCCCTTAAACCACTCAAGTGTTGCTTTAGCTGTATGCTCAGGGTCATTGTCCTGCTGGAAGGTGAATCCCCGTCCAAGTCTCAAATCTCTGGAAGACTGAAACAGGTTCCCTCAAGCATTTCCCTGTATTTAGCGCCATCCATCATTCCTTCAACTCTGACCAGTTTCCCAGTCCCTGCAGATGAAAAACATCCCCACCGCATGATGCTACTACCACCATGCTTAACTGTGGGGATGGGGCTCTCGGGATGATGAGAGGTGTTGGGTTTGCGCAAGACATAGCGTTTTCCTTGATGGCCGAAAAGCTGAATTTTAGTCTCATCTGACCAGAGTTCCTTCTTCCATATGTTTGGGGAGTCTCCCACATGCCTTTTGGCAAACACCAAACATGTTTGCTTGTTTTTTTCTTTAACCTCTCTTGGGTACGTGAGACGTTAGCGTCCCACCTCTTCAACAGCCAGTGAAACTGCTGGGCGCCAAATTCAAATACAGAAATACTCATTATAAAAATTCAGAAAACAAAACATATTTTACATAGGTTTAAAGATTAACTTCTTGTGAATCCAACCACGGTGTCAGATTTTAAAAATGCTTTACGGCGAAAGCATACTTTACGATTATTTGAGAACATAGCCCACTAGACAAATCATTACAAACAGTAACCAGCCAAGTAGAACAGTTACACAAGTCAGAAATATAGATAACATTAATCCCTTACCTTTGATGATCTTCATATGGTTGCACTCAGCAGATGTTCATTTACTCAATAAATGTTCCTTTTGTTCGATAAAGTCTCTTTATATCCAAAAACCTTTGTTTTGTTCCCGCGTTTTCTTCAGCAATCCACAGGCTCAAACGCAGTCAAAACAGGAAGACACAAAAATCTAAATTGTATCGGTAAAGTTCATAGAAACATGTCAAACGATGTTTATATTCAATCCTCAGGTTGTTTTAGCCTAAATACTCGATAATAATTCAACCGGACAATAACGTCGTCAATTTAAAAAGGTAAATAAGAAACGCACTCTCTCGGTCTCGCGCATGAAAAAGCTCTGTGACACTTTAGGGTCGACTCATTCAGACTGCTCTTACTCCCTCATTTTTCAGAATACAAGCCTGAAACAATTTCTAAAGACTGTTGACATCTAATGGAAGGCATAGAAACTGCAATTTGAGTCCTAAGTCAATGGATACTTTAATGGCATTGAATAGAAAACTACAAAACCAAAAATACTTCCTGAATGGATTTCTCTCAGGTTTTCGCCTGCCAAATCAGTGCTGTTATACTCACAGACACTATTTTAACAGTTTTGGAAACTTTAGAGTGTTTTCCATCCAAATCTACCAGTTATATGCATATGGTTCTCAATGCATATGGTCCTAAACAATGGTCCTCGATGCTGATTTTCAGAAACATCTGTAAGTCTTTGATCAAACATAATCAAATGTTTGAATGTTGTCCGAATGCTAATAGGTCACACCACCCCATTTATTTTCCAATGAGTGGGAGTTGGGACCAGTGTCAGATGTGAAGAATATGCAATATGTGCAAGCAAAAGTGAGTGATTGGATTTCTATAGAGGGAGTAGATCATGCAGTATCTGTCAAATGGCTTGTTGTAAATGGTAACAAGTATGTCTTTTGGAAGTGCTTAATTGTTACCAATATAATTGGTGGTGATATGAGTGAATTTGGACAGATAAGATACATTTGTCATAAACTCAACACTGATTTGCTTTGAGTTTCAGAAATATAATACTGTGTGCTTTGATAGAGATGTTATCTCCTATAAAGTTGAGGTCCCTAACCTTGCTCAGGCCACTAAACAATTGATTTCACCCCGTACCACACCTTCTTCCGCAAGAGAAACGGCACATGTTCCTATGAAGTACTACCTTGGTGATATGACTGGGCTTCACAAAGCATCTAATGTCTCCTAGGTATATGTATGTGTACTGGTGCAAACAAAGGGAATTAAATGAGAATGAATTGCAAAATGTTTGCTGTTGTTTTTTGTCTCCTCTCAAAAATTATTGAAGTAAAACCATGTAAATCTGGTTCTTAAAAGAAGATAAATAATCCTGATTTAATACCATCAACATTGATGGCATTACATGATAACTTATTGATTGAATAGTTGTGCTATTTTTACATCATACCTAGAATTAGATCTAATATCTAAGTTAGATAACTCACGATCAATTTTCGTAAAACAAGCTGAATGATCTTACACATTACAGTGCATGGAAAGAGGATGTATCCTACTGTGAAATTTGTATTTGTGAAATTTGCAATGTATTTATTGCCTTGATGGAAGATGTTTTCACTTGCTATGATTACATGGTTTACAGTGTACTGTATACGCTCCCAGCCCACTCAGACCGTCTTTTCAAACTTCCTGGTAGTCAGCCATGAGAGAAATATATTTTTCCTCACATTTTGAGCACTTATATCCAAAATAAATATTATGGGTGATATTTGCGACTTGTTTCGGGAAACTAGACGTACGTCGCACGTCACTACATTTGTTATCAAGATACGTTTTTTTTGGGCAGAAATGCCTTCTGGGACATGTGAACTTTCATGTGCCTTAATAACAAACTTGTTTGCCATCTGTAAATACGAATAAAATTGTTAAATTACGTGCCTAGTTGGTTTAGCCACGGAAAAATACAGGAACCTTCCCGCTAGCCACGATTGGCTGATATAATGGATCGGCTGGACATGCCGAGAGATGAGTTCAGATTTGTCTACCATGTAGCCTGCTTCTGTCTATAACATGAGCTGGTCAGTATAACTGTGTTCGAATACTCATACTAACCTTACTACATAAATTGAGCATTTATTATGCTTATTGGTCATAGTATGGGTGTAGTTAGTATGCCAAAAGTTCCCGGATGTCATACTACATTCACCAAAATACAAAGTATACAACAGTGGACACTATTTCTGTACCTTTAGGGCCCATAATGCAATTCTTCATAAAATGGGTGTGGCTTAACAATGTTTTCAGATTTGAAGAAAATGGCAGAAAATATGCAGCCGAATTCCAAAGAGAGCGGATCCAGATTCATTGCATTAGCTAATTATGAAAAATGTTAAGAAAATATTGAGCAATGTAATAAAGTATATACTTTTCAAATAAGTTACGTTATGCTGGTTGACAACTTGTTAGCTACGCTATCCTTATGAACCGCATAGCATATCATTACAGAAGTATGTACCAGTATGTTAGCTAGCTACCTAACATTAGTTGGCTAATAAGGGTGTGTTTATAAATGCATGGCGCATTCGTAAATTCAAAGCGTTGTCAGATTGTCAGTTTGTAAATTCAGAGCGTTTCACTCACGGAGCGTTCAGAGCGCACACTGGATGCTCTGGCCGAGGAGTAGGGTTGATCCAAGCCTGACCTTAACGGCAGTCAAGCACCCAAGCTACTTTGACACAAATGAGAGAACCTCACTCTGACCAGTACTAACCCTAGCAGAGCTTGTTAGGCTGTTTATGTTATCCAGAGCATTGATGACTGTAAATGTGCTGCTGGCAAAAAATTGAATTATGTTTTTTTGATCATGTTTACTGACACCGGACATATTCAATGGGTGTTGAGCGTTTGTAAATTCATCATTTAATCTGTGCTCTGGCACACTCAAACGGGAGTGCTCTGAAATCGGAGTAGATAGCCAGAGTAAATTTATGAACGCAACCTATTGACTTGATTATTCAAGTCATTCTTAGCTTAGCTAAGCGGTATAGTCATTGTGCGTTCTTAATTGACATTGTTAATGAAGTTCTAAGTTGTCTAGCTAGTCATTTCTTATGCTAGCAAGAAGTTGCATAGCAACAGCATCAACTTCCAGTAGACAGGCGCGAAGCGCTAGTAAGCTCAACTGAAAGGATACCGTTCGTTTACAGTATACTAAAATTAACTACACTGCTCAAAAAAATAAAGGGAACACTAAAATAACACATCCTAGACCTGAATGAATCAAATATTCTTATTAAATACTTTTTTCTTTACATAGTTGAATGTGCTGACAACAAAATCACACAAAAATTATCAATGGAAATCAAATGTATCAACCCATGGAGGTCTGGATTTGGAGTCACACTCAAAATTAAAGTGGAAAACCACACTACAGGCTGATCCAACGTTGATGTAATGTCCTTAAAACAAGTCAAAATGAGGCTCAGTAGTGTGTGTGGCCTCCACGTGCCTGTATGACCTCCCTACAACGCCTGGGCATGCTCCTGATGAGGTGGCGGATGGTCTCCTGAGGGATCTCCTCCCAGACCTGGACTAAAGCATCCGCCAACTCCTGGACAGTCTGTGGTGCAACGTGGCGTTGGTGGATGGAGCGAGACATGATGTCCCAGATGTGCTCAATTGGATTCAAGTCTGGGGAACGGGCGGGCCAGTCCATAGCATCAATGCCTTCCTCTTGCAGGAACTGCTGACACACTCCAGCCACATGAGGTCTAGCATTGTCTTGCATTAGGAGGAACCCAGGGCCAACCGCACCAGCATATGGTCTCACAAGTGGTCTGAAGATCTCATCTCGGTACCTAATGGCAGTCAGGCAATCTCTGGCGAGCACATGGAGGGCTGTGCGGCCCCCCAAAGAAATGCCACCCCACACCATGACTGACCCACCGCCAAACCGGTCATGCTGGAGGATGTTGCAGGCAGCAGAACGTTCTCCACGACGTCTCCAGACTCTGTCACGTCTGTCACATGTGCGTGTGAACCTGCTTTCATCTGTGAAGAGCACAGGGCGCCAGTGGCGAATTTGCCAATCTTGGTGTCCTCTGGCAAATGCCAAACATCCTGCACGGTGTTGGGCTGTAAGCACAACCCCCACCTGTGGACGTCGGGCCCTCATACCACCCTTATGGAGTCTGTTTCTGACCGTTTGAGCAGACACATGCATATTTGTGGCCTGCTGGAGGTCATTTTGCAGGGCTCTGGCAGTGCTCCTCCTTGCACAAAGGCGGAGGTAGCGGTCCTGCTGCTGGGTTGTTACCCTCCTACGGCCTCCTCCACGTCTCCTGATGTACTGGCCTGTCTCCTGGTAGCGCCTCCATGCTCTGGACACTACGCTGAAAGACACAGCAAACCTTCTTGCCACAGCTCGCATTGATGTGCCATCCTGGATGAGCTGCACTACCTGAGCCACTTGTGTGGGTTGTAGACTCCGTCTCATGCTACCACTAGAGTGAAAGCACCGCCAGCATTCAAAAGTGACCAAAACATCAGCCAGGAAGCATAGGAACTGAGAAGTGGTCTGTGGTCACCACCTGCAGAACCACTCCTTTATTGGGGGTGTCTTGCTAATTGCCTATAATTTCCACCTGTTGTCTATTCCATTTGCACAACAGCATGTGAAATTGATTGTCAATCAGTGTTGCTTCCTAAGTGGACAGTTTGATTTCACAGAAGTGTGATTGACTTGGAGTTACATTGTGTTGTTTAAGTGTTCCCTTTATTTTTTTGAGCAGTGTAATAGTATATAGGATGTAGTATATACTCATTAAGTATGTAGTATACAGTATGTTAGTATGGGTATTCGAACACAGCTTATATGTAGGTCATCCTTTCTAATGCTGTTATTTTTAAAGATATCAGGCAGCAGAACTGCAAAAGTGTTCTTCACTTTCTGGAGGACTGAGTTTTGAAATCAGTGTAATTAGAGCATGGTAGCTAAGGAGGTAAAGAAAACGCTGGCATTTGATTGCAAATATGCAGACGGAGTCAAAAAGAGAACATACAGAAAGCTGTTGTATAAAACACATGGCTCCGTGAAAGAGAGGGAGAAGTGTCCATCCATGGATAAGAGAGTCTAGCTAGCTACATTTTCAGATATTCCACATTTCTAATTTAGGCAGAAAGTAGTTTTAATTTCAAGTTAAAGCGTACTGTTAGCTAGCTAATGTTATCTGGCAGGCTCGCTCGCATTACGTGTATAATCTATGTAGTATTATTATTCGTATCTCAGAACCATTTGCATTGTTTGGTTATAGCCTAATTTTAGCTAGCTAGCTAGTTAACATTGAACCTGGTTGGTTAGCAACCTGCACAGATTCATGCAGCGTAGTAACGTTATGAGTTGGGCTTATGGTTAATTGTTTAGCTAGCTAGCTATGCAAGTAACCATTTCAATAGAATGTTCATGATGTCACTGTGACAACTGTCGATAGACATAGCTGGTAAATTCGCTCTGGCTATCTACTCTGATTTCAGAGCACTCTCATCTGAGTTTTCTTTTCAATCAAAAATAATTGTTCGCTAGACTTCCCCCTTTGCTTTTTGTTGCACTTTTGAACGCACAGCTGTGGGCGGGCTGTATTGGGAGGTGTGGATGATGCTTCTCCATTGGTCAGCCATTTTTTGATTGTCAGCTTGGCTAAAACCAAAACTGTTCAGCCTTTCTTTCCAACACAAAGTCATAGCGGACACCTACGAAGAAGGACTGTGTGATGATGGCATCTCAGGTAAGCAGCACTGGGCGTTCTCCCGTCCAACTTCTACATAGTCAGTAGTTAGCTCCTACGATTCAGTGTTGATTCATACCATTCTACTATATTACATACATACCGTAGAATGATAAATCATGCAATTGTTATTCTCAAGCGAACCAAAAGCATTTAGCTACGAACACCTGTTCTTGCCATTTTCAGTTGAATTCATCTAACTTTCTTTCATGGCAACTCATAAGCAGGCCATGCCCTATTTGTTTCATAGTCAATATATAGTCACCTGTATGTACATACAGTACAGTACAAAAGTGTTAGGCACATGTAAAATACATACGTTCCTAAATGTAAAAAAAAACTTTAAAAAAACTTAAGGAACATTTTCTTATTTCCCCTTCTCTTATATCCAGAGTGGCAGGTGAAATATTTGCAGTGAGCCTTGCACAAGGTGGACCGTCTCCACGATATATGCAGGAGTGGTGTTACTACTATCTGGTGACCAGGACCCTGAAGGACCTAACAAAGGATAGTGTACATGAGTGTTGTCCTCAATACTGGAAACAGTGTGTTGATGAAATTGAAAGTGTATATTCTTCTCATTCATTTTTCAGCAATTAATTAGTTGTGTTTGAAAAATAAAATGTGCTTTCAGATCGAAGATGCCTTTGACCTGTCACTCTACACTGAAGGAATCCTCAACTGTGGCTACACAGCCTTCATGGGCTGAAACATTTGATCTGAGTTTAAATTGTGTTTTAAAGTCCATTATTCTTACATTGCAACAACCCACAATGTGTGTCAACAGATTTCATTCATTATGTTTTAAACAATATTGTTTTTAGAGTACATTATCATGCCTTACTGGTGTAGAAGTCAAGTGCAGGAGAGCAGAGAGTTGTGATCAGCTGCACACTTTATTAGGCAGAAGCAAACAGCCGGACGCAACTGCGTCAAACCTCCAGCCAAAAGCGAAAGTGTAAGGCGCGACAAAGTCACAATGAAGAAGAAGAGTTTAACAATAAACATACTACGGGTGAAATACGGTCCCCGTGTAATGCTCGTCTTCCTCCTCGTCTGAGGAGGAGCAAGGATCGGACCAATATGCAGCGTGGTATGTATCCATATTTTATTTCTTTAAGCGACGTAATGAAGAACACTTAAACAAAATAACAAAAACGACATGAACAGACCTGAACTTGAGAACATAAAACATGAACGCACGAACAGGAAGGAACACACGAACGAACGAAACGAAACAGTACCGTGTGGCGAACAAACACAGACACAGCAACAATCACCCAAAAACAAACAGTGAGAACAGCCTACCTTAAAACCTCTTGACACTACAGGGGGTGCTGTTTCAACTTGGACATTTATCGTTCCCAAATTAAACTGCCTCGTACTCAATTCTTGCTCGTACAATATGCATATTATTATTACTATTGGATAGAAAACAATCTCTAGTTTCTAAAACCGTTTGAATTATGTCTGTGGATGAACCAGAACTCTTTCTGCAGCGAAATCCATGACAGGAACTGCGAAGGTCTGAAAACGAGGCTCTGTTCTCAGATCAGTTTAAAGCTCTGTATGTATCCTATGGGTCGACATGAACTGCACCCGCCTTCCCCTGGATGTCAGTAACCAATGAGAAGTGGAATGGAGTGTCTACGTAGTTCTCAGAGCTTATAAAAGGCCAAGGAACGAAGTGCGCTCTCTTTTCGTCGTTCGTCATTGCGCAAAGCAAGACCTCAAGATGGCATTTTGAAACGCTCAGTTATCGGCCTTAGCTATATCCGTCTGTAATTTAATTCGATATAGGTGTTAGAAACATCATAACGAAGTTATTTTAAACCGAGTTATATCAGTTTATAAGAGTATATTGCTATTTTCGGAATTTCCTTAGTATTGCGTTTTGGGGATTTGGGAATGTTGTGGCCACATAGCTATTGTTAGCTGCTAATTCCGAAGTTGAAGACGACGTTTTACAACCAAGCAACGATTCTTTTGGACAAAGGACACCTTGCCCAAGATTCTGATGGAAGCTCGTCCAAAAGTAAGAGCTATTTATGATGTTATTCCGTATTTATGTGGAAAAATGTAAACGGATTTGTCCACCATTATTGCGGCACTAGTCTGGCTGTAACGCACACTGTATGTCTAGTAACGTTAATTTTAAAAAATCTAACTCAGCGGTTGCATTAATAACTAATGCATCTTTCATTTGCTGTCCAACCTGTATTTTTTAGTCAATCTAATCGATAAATAATCGTAAACTTAGGTGCCTTTCCAAGATGGCGCCGGACTGAATGCATGACCTGTTGCCACTGATCACATTGTATAACCACGATTTGTGCTGCTAAATATGCACATTTTTTAACAAAACCTATATGCATTGTGTAATATGATGTTACAGGACTGTCATCTGACGAAGTATATCAAGGTTAGTCAAAAATTATATATCTTTTGCTGTATTGTTACGATCGCTAACCTGTGCTGCTGGTAAATTGCTTGTGTTTCTGGCTATTGTGCTAAGCTAATATAATGCTATATTGTGTTTTCGCTGTAAAACACTTAAAAAATCTGACATATTGGCTGGATTCACAAGATGTTGGGCTTTCATTTGCTGTACGCTGTGTATTTTTCAGAAATGTTTTAAGATGAGTAATTATGTATTTGACGTTGGTCTCTGTAATTATTCTGGCAGCTTCGGCACTATTTCAGATTGCAGCTGCAATGTAGAACTGTGATTTATACCTGAAATATGCACATTTTTCTAAAAAGACATATGCTATACAATAAATATGTTATCAGACTGTCATCTTATGAAGTTGTTTCTTGGTTAGTGGCTATTTATATCTTTATTTGGTCGAATTAGTGATGGCTACTGATGGAGTAAAAAACTGGTGGAGTAAAAAAAGTGGTGTCTTTTGCTAACGTGGTTAGCTAATAGATTTACATATTGTGTCTTCCCTGTAAAACATTTTAAAAATCAGAAATGATGGCTGGATTCACAAGATGTGTATCTTTCATCTGGTGTCTTGGACTTGTGATTTAATGATATTTAAATGCTAGTATTTACTTGTGACGCTATGCTAGGCTATGCTAGTCAGATTTTTTTTACTGTGGGGGGTGCTCCCGGATCCGGGTTTGGGAGGAATTAGAGGTTAATATGGTTCTCAATCAGAGGAAACGTAAAACACCTGCCCCTGATTGAGAACCATATCAGGCTAATACAATGAACCCAACATAGAAACACATAACATAGAATGCCCACCCAGCTCACATCCTGACCAACTAAACAAGGCTAAACAAAGGAAATAAGGTCAGGAACGTGACACCCCGGGAAACACCAGCCTGGTGCGTCACACAAAAACACGTAACAAATAACAATTCCACACAAAGACATGGGGGGGAACAGAGGGAATATATACAGTATGTAGTGTGATTAGGGAATGTAAACCAGGTGTGCGGGGAAACAAGACAAAACAAATGGAACAATGAACAGTAGAGCGGCGATGGCTAGAAGACCGGTGACGCCGACCGCCGAACGAACAAGGAGAGGAGCCGACTTCGGCGGAAGTCGTGACATTTCTGCAGTAAGATATGCAAATCTCAATGAATGTCCATGTCTATCTGTTTCCTTTTGTTAACCTCTCTGGGATAGCGGGACGCTTGCGTCCCAACAGCCTGTTAAAATGTAGAGCGCCAGATTCAAAACAAAAAAATCTATAAAATCAAACTTTATTAAATTACACATATAAGATACCAAATTAAAGCTACACTCGTTGTGAATCCAGCCAACATGTCAGATTTCAAAAAGGCTTTTCGGCGAAAGCATAAGATGCTATTATCTGATGATAGTACAAAGGCTACACTCTCTTTGTTGACAATTTCAACCATGCCGGCGCTACTCAAAACGCACATATAAAATATAAAACATGCATTACCTTTGACGAGATTCTTTTGTTGGCACTCCAATATGTCCCATAAACATCACAAATGGTCCTTTAGTTCGATTAATTCCGTCCATATATATCCAAATTGTCCATTTATTTGGCGCCGTTGTACCAGAAAAAAACAGCGTTCAATTTGCGCAAAATCACGACAAAATATCTAAAAAATTACCTCTAAACTTTGCCAAAACATTTCAAAGTACTTTTGTAATACAACTTAAGGTATTTGTAAACGTTAATAATCGATCAAATTGAGGACGGGTCAATCTGTTTTCAATAAAGGAGATCAACAAACTCACGGTACTTTTCAAGTCTTGCGCAACAATAAAAAAAAAACACAAGACGTCACTCCACTTCCTGGTGTTTTTCTTCATCATTGTTAAAAAGAATAACTTCAACCTATTTCCATACACTGGCGACATCCAGTGAAAGCAGTAGGAACTGCGAGGGTAGTGATTAGAATTTTGGCTTACCCATAATAACGCATTGAACAGACAGTTCCTTAAAGAAAAAAAAGGTTAGTCCTCAGGGTTTTGACTGCTATATAAGTTCTGTTATACTTACAGATATATTCAAACAGTTTTAGAAACTTCAGAGGGTTTTCTATCCAAATCTACTAATAATATGCATATCTTATATTCTGGGGATGAGTAGAACGAAGTTGAAATTGGGCACGCTATTTTTCCCTAAGTGAAAAATCTGCACCCTATCCTCAAGAAGTTTGCTACATTTAACCACAAAACGTACGCCGATGCTTCAGCAGCTGCGGGAAGGCCTTGAAGTCTACAGCCTAATAGAGGTCATGCAGACGAAACCAAAGGAATGTCGCAATCTCTTTGTGATTGGGGATGATGACATGGTAATTAACAAACTCTATTTTAGTATTCTGCCTGCTAAATCTGAATGTTATTTACGGGATCCTGGTTTTGTTCAGGTGACCTGTGTATCAGAATTATAGTGAAAGTAATGTATGTCTTGGAATTTTAGATAGTCAAAACTCGACCTCAATGTCTTTAGGTTGATGCACACTACATCTCAAACCTGGCCCCAGAGATTAGTGAAAGTGGTTCTCCAAAACAAAAGAAGGAGACGGAAATCTTGGATTTCTTAAAAAATTTCTTCCAAGAACTTGATGGTATGTATTGTTTGCACTCGTGCCTACTCCCTGCTTTTGTTACTGTAGTATGTCATGTTTGTCTTTAAACTCAAATGAGCTGCTCCATAGGAGCGATGTCAATGTAACACAATGAAGAGAAAGACACTGGAGAACCACTTTCTGTTCCCAGTGTAATGCAGTGGCAGACAGGGCAGGCACACAGACACCTGCTAGTCTCAGAGAGAGAAAAGTTCAAGATAACCACACTGTTTGTTACCCTGTTAGTGCATGCACCGAGACAATAACATTTCCCACAGCCCATCTGAGACTTTACGATGCAGTTAAATCAAACATTGAAACAGCAATCAAATACGTTGCAAGGTTTGATAGAGTGTAGCTGAAAGATTGCGTTAACTGACTGATAAAACACATGTTCCTGTGAAGAGAAGCAGTCAAATCTTTGTTGCTTTAATTTGGGATTACCACTTAAGGTCTTGAATTGTGTGAAAGATTAATTATAACAAAGCGACCAAATGTATGGTACTTTACAGGGGCAGAACATCTCCATAATGAATATTTACTTCCCCCCTGCCCACCCCCCTGATTTCCTCACTAAGGTATTTCTAGACTTTTCAGAATTAAACTTGGAGTGGTTGGAGGAGATTTTAATTGTTTGTTGAACCCCCTTATTGATAAGTTTCCCAGCGGTATAACTCCACTCTCTCCTCGAGCTAAGTCATTTAAAGCTATTTGTGATGATCTGGGGTATGCTGATGTTTGGAGAACTTTTCACCCCTCCAACAGAGAGTTCACTTTTTTCTCTGCACCTCATGGATGTCAGACTAGAATAGATTACTTTTTTATGCTCAGGACGTCTTTGCAGTCTGTTTTATCCGCTAGGATAGGAAGCATAGTCATATCTGATCATGCAGAGGTGATCCTGGACATAAAACTCAACGGGGCATTCAATCTGTCAAGACATTGGAGGTTGAATACAACCATCCTTAAAGACCATACATTCACATCATATTTTATTACAGAGTTTAAAGCATTTTTCTCTATTAACTCTCAATCAACAGATAACCCCTCTCTCCTTTGGGAAACCTGTAAAGCGTACGCCAGGGGTCTGATTATGTCATACACAGCTACTAAGAGGCGGAAAAAGCGTGAAAAGCAAAAAACGTTAGAGGGTGAATTAGGAACTAAAGAGAATGACTATATTAAAACTCCCACTTCTGCCCTATTAAAGGAAATATCAGTTCTTAGATCAACGTTGGACTCTCTCCTAACACAGGACGCTGAAAAGAAAATGAGATTTGTCAGGCAAAAGCTATATGAACATGAAGTACTTGGCGTACCTGGCTAAAAAGACAGCTGACTCAGTCAATTGCTACCATTACTGATTCTGATGGCAATCATTTATATGAAAATAAATTGATAAAGGACTCATTTAAGAAATTTTATGCAAATATTTATGCCTCAGAACTGCCAAATGATGCACCCAAACTAATGGAGAACTTATTTTCTAAGATTGAGCTCCCTACTATCTCCGAAGAACAGAGGTCTCTCCTTAATGCCCCTATTACCGAGGAAGAGATAATGTTCGCAATTAAGAATCTGAAAAATGGTAAGGCCCCAGGACCAGACGGGTTTTGTGGTGAGTTCTATAAAGAGTTCCATGGCCTGATCCTTGAGCCATTGCGTGATATGTTTAACCACTCATTTTCAAATGACCAGCTCCCTCAAACGCTGAGAGAAGCCAACATATCACTTATTCTCAAAAAGGGAAAATGTCCAGAGTCTTGTTCCTCGTACAGACACATTTCCCTTCTGAAAGTGGATAGAAAATTGCTTTCAAAAAATCTAGCCACAAGATTAGAGGACTCACTGCCACTAATTGTGAAAGGAGACCAAATTGGCTTCATTAAGGGCCGTAAGTCATGCAACAATGTCAGGCGGCTTCTTAATGTAATTCAAGCCAACAACGAAGTGCTATGGATGGTCTTGTGCTCTCCCTAGATGCTGAGAAAGCATTTGATCGTGTGGAGTGGTCTTACCTATCTTTGCTCTAAATAAATTTGGTCTAGGGGACAACTTTATAAAATGGGTGAAAGTTTTATATGATGATCCTCAGACTGCTGTCCTTACTAATGGGCTAAGGTCAAATAGCTTCTCTATATACAGAGGTACCAGACAGGGCTGTCCTTTGTCCCCTCTCCTATTTGCACTCGTTATGGAACCACTGGCCGAGGCCATCAGGGTAACGCCTGCTATACAGGGGCTGCTCATTGGTGATGTTCACCATAAAATAAGCTTGTATGCTGATGATGTCCTGATATTCATCTCTAGTCCCGAGACTTCAACTACATCTCTTATCAATATTATTGAATTATTCAGCGAATTCTCAGGCTACAAGATTAACGTAACTAAATCAGAGGCTATGCCACTTGGTAACCTTCACTCTGTCCCCCCTTCCCTTTTAAATGGTCTCCCTCAGGTTTTACGTATCTGGGTATATTTGTAACTCCTAAATTCCAGCAAATGTACAAAGCCAATTTTGTTCCCTTGTTTGATACAATAAGACAGGATCTGGAGCGCTGGAATCTCCCGATTTCTTGGTTGGGTAGAATATCCCTCTTGAAAATGAACATTTTACCTAGACTACTTTACCCAATCCAAATGATCCCAGTATTACTCTCCAATAAGGTAATAAAGGATGTAAATGGATGGCTAAGTTCCTTTATATGGAGTAAACGCAAGCCAAGACTTAAGATGGTAATATTGCAGCTGCCAAGTTCTATGGGGGGCTTGGATCTGCCCAATATCAGGTTCTATCAGTGGTGTGCCCATCTATGTTATATTTCTGATTGGATCACAAACGATGACTCTATTTGGTTAGACATTGAGACTTCTTTCAAAATACCTCTTACAGGATCTTTTATTTTTCAGAAGTTTCAAGTCTGTAGAAGATCACTGCAATAATCCTATTACACTTAACACACTCAAAGCATGGAGGTCAGTTCAGCTCTTCCTGGGAAGGTCCAAACTAACCTCTGCTCTTACCCCAATTCTTAACAACCCAGATTTTGGTCCAGGATTGCTGGATGCTGGCTTTAACTTTTGGCATAATAAGGGCATATGCAGACTGAATGACTTATTTGCTGATAAGATTTTATTGTCATTTGAGCAGATGGTGGAGAAATATCGACTCCCAAAGCAGGACTTTTTCCGCTTCCTACAAGTAAGACATTATATTGTGAAGAGCACCACCTTAATTGGTAACCCTGATATGTCTGTCATTGAAAGAATGCTTTTTTTCCCACATATGTCTAAGTCTGTTTTATGATGCTTTAAGGTCATTTTCTGCCGTCGACACACAGAGGGTGAAACAAGCGTGGGAGAAAGAATTGTCTGTTACTATTGACGAAGAGATGTGGGAGGACATTTGGAGATATGCAAAAACAATATCTATGTAATCGTACTAGAGCAATTCAATTAAGAATAATACACAGATTGCATATATCCCCAAATCGCAGACACGCTTTTATCCCCTCTTCCTCTTCTCCTCAGTGTCTTAAATGCAAAACTGATACAGGCACCCTAACACATTGTTTATGGTCATGTACCAAAATACAAAGATACTGGTCTGGTGTTCTGCAAGAAATTGAAAAGATCCTAGGGGTTGATCTAGAATTGGACCCAGTTTCTTTACTGTTGGGTCTCCCTAGTAGGCATGTTACTTCTGTGGGTAAGAGGAGGCTTTACAACATCCTTACCTTTGCAGCGAGGAAAAACACAATTTTACAGTGGATTAGTGATAAGGTTAAAGATTGGCATAAGACACTATTTGAATGGGTGCCTCTGGAATATTTGACATGTACATTGCATTCTAAAACAGATCAGTTCTACAAAGTATGGGAACCCTATCTAAATTACCTAGAACCTGAGGTATCAGATATTATGCTGCAAGGATTCTCTTAGAATTGTGGTGATCTATGTATTTCAGAATTACACTGTACGTTCCATGTGTCGAACCTAACTTCTTAGTTTAAACGGAGCTTTTTTGTTTAATTTCTGTTTGTAAGTTTGTTTAAAATGTATGTATTGAGAGATGCAATGATGGGGATGGGGTGAGAGGAAAATGGTGTGCGTGTGTGTGTGTGGGTGTATATACACTGCTCAAAAAAATAAAGGGAACACTTAAACAACACAATGTAACTCCAAGTCAATCACACTTCTGTGAAATCAAACTGTCCACTTAGGAAGCAACACTGATTGACAATAAATTTCACATGCTGTTGTGCAAATGGAATAGACAAAAGGTGGAAATTATAGGCAATTAGCAAGACACCCCCAAAAAAGGAGTGATTCTGCAGGTGGTGACCACAGACCACTTCTCAGTTCCTATGCTTCCTTGCTGATGTTTTGGTCACTTTTGAATGCTGGCGGTGCTCTCACTCTAGTGGTAGCATGAGACGGAGTCTACAACCCACACAAGTGGCTCAGGTAGTGCAGCTCATCCAGGATGGCACATCAATGCGAACTGTGGCAAGAAGGTTTGCTGTGTCTGTCAGCGTAGTGTCCAGAGCATGGAGGCGCTACCAGGAGACAGGCCAGTACATCAGGAGACGTGGAGGAGGCCGTAGGAGGGCAACAACCCAGCAGCAGGACCGCTACCTCCGCCTTTGTGCAAGGAGGAGCACTACCAGAGCCCTGAAAAATGACCTCCAGCAGGCCACAAATGTGCATGGAGTTACATTGTGTTGTTTAAGTGTTCCCTTTATTTTTTTGAGCAGTGTATATATATGCGCAGGTATGTGTAAGTGAGTGCTGTTTTTTTTGCTTTGTCTCTGTTGTTGTCTCACTTAATATGGGTGAAAATTGTGAAATTCCAATAAAAATACTGTTGAATTTTTTTTTAAACTAAATTACTTTTCATAAAAGCTCTTTCCAATGACTGAAACCGTTTGTTTACATCATACCAGTTAAGAAGTGTTGTTTTGTTTTCCAACAAACAAAAAAAACACATTTTTGCCAGTATCAAGAGTGGCACTGGAGCTAAAACAATATCCTACATATTGTGGGAAAACTGCACTTAAAAAGGTTGTGGACTCATAACTAATCAAAAGCATGCATGTATATGTCCTTACCAACAGATGAGGAGTCAGTGGTAGGGGTCACTTGACATTGCAGCACAGCAAGATTCTCAGTAGACAGGGGGCGTGGGGTGTCAGGAACAATGATCCCATTGTCAGTGTTTCCAGATTATCAAATCAAGTTTATTTTATATAGCCCTTCGTACATCAGCTAATATCTCGAAGTGCTGTACAGAAACCCAGCCTAAAACCCCAAACAGCAAGCAATGCAGGTGTAGAAGCACGGTGGCTAGGAAAAACTCCCTAGAAAGGCCAAAACCTAGGAAGAAACCTAGAGAGGAACCAGGCTATGAGGGGTGGCCAGTCCTCTTCTGGCTGTGCCGGGTGGAGATTATAACAGAACTATGCCAAGATGTTCAAAATGTTCATAAGTGACAAGCATGGTCAAATAATAATCATGAATAATTTTCAGTTGGCTTTTCATAGCCGATCATTAAGAGTTGAAAATAGCAGGCCTGGGACAGGTGGCGGTTCCATAACCGCAGGCAGAACAGTTGAAACTGGAATAGCAGCAAGGCCAGGTGGACTGGGGACAGCAGGGAGTCATCATGCCCGGTAGTCCTGACGTATGGTCCTAGGGCTCAGGTCCTCCGAGAGAGAGAAAGAAAGAGAGAAGGAGAGAATTAGAGAGAGCCAAGATTTTCAAAAATGTTCATAAATGACAAGCATGGTCAAATAATAATCAGGAATAAATGTCAGTTGGCTTTTCATAGCCGATCATTAAGAGTTGAAAACAGCAGGTCTGGGACAGGTAGGGGTTCCATAACCGCAGGCAGAACAGTTGAAACTGGAATAGCAGCAAGGCCAGGCGGACTGGGGACAGCAAGGAGTCATCATGCCCGGTTTGCCGTGACGTATGGTCCTAGTGCCTAGGTTCTCCGAGAGAGAGAAAGAAAGAGAGAACGAGAGAATTAGAGAGAGCATACTTAAATTCACACAGGACACTGGATAAGATAGGAGAAGTACTCCAGGTATAACCAACTGACCCTAGCCCCCCGACACATAAACTACTGCAGCATAAATACTGGAGGCTGAGACAGGAGGGATCAGGAGACACTGTGGCCCCATCAGAAGAAACCCCCGGACAGGGCCAAACAGGAAGGATATAACCCCACCCACTTTGCCAAAGCACAGCTCCCACACCACTAGAGGGATATCTTCAACCACCAACTTACAATCCTGAGACAAGGCCGAGTATAGCCCACAAAGATCTCCACCACAGCACAAACCAAGGGGGGGCGCCAACCCAGACAGGAAGATCACGTCAGTAACTCAACCCACTCAAGTGACGCACCCCTCCCAGGGACGGCATGAAAGAGCACCAGTAAGCCAGTGACTCAGCCCCTGTAATAGGGTTAGAGGCAGAGAATCCCAGTGGAGAGAGGGGAACCGGCCAGGCAGAGACAGCAAGGGCGGTTCGTTGCTCCAGAGCCTTTCCGTTCACCTTCACACTCCTGGGCCAGACTACACTCAATCATATGACCTACTGAAGAGATAAGTCTTCAGTAAAGACTTAAAGGTTGAGACCGAGTCTGCGTCTCTCACATGGGTAGGCAGACCGTTCCATAAAAATGGAGATCTATAGGAGAAAGCCCTGCCTCCCGCTGTTTGCTTAGAAATTCTAGGGACAATTAGGAGGCCTGCGTCTTGTGACCGTAGCGTACGTATAGGTATGTACGGCAGGACCAACTCGGAAAGATAGGTAGGAGCATGCCCATGTAACGCTTTATAGGTTAACAGTAAAACCTTGAAATCAGCACTTGCCTTAACAGGAAGCCAGTGTAGGGAAGCTAGCACTGGAGTAATATGATCAAATTTCTTGGTTCTAGTCAGGATTCTAGCAGCCGTATTTAGCACTAACTGAAGTTTATTTAGTGCTTTATCCGGGTAGCCGGAAAGTAGAGCATTGCAGTAGTCTAACCTAGAAGTAACAAATGCATGGATTAATTTTTCTGCATCATTTTTGGACAGAAAATTTCTGATTTTTGCAATGTTACGTAGATGGAAAAAAGCTGTCCTTGAAACAGTCTTGATATGTTCGTCAAAAGAGAGATCAGGGTCAAGAGTAACGCCGAGGTCCTTCACAGTTTTATTTGAGACGACTTTACAACCATCAAGATTAATTGTCAGATTTAACAGAAGATCTCTTTGTTTCTTGGGACCTAGAACAAGCATCTCTGTTTTGTCCGAGTTTAAAAGTAGAACGTTTGCAGCCATCCACTTCCTTATGTCTGAAACACAGGCTTCTAGCGAGGGCAATTTTTGGGCTTCACCATGTTTCATTGAAATGTACAGCTGTGTGTCATCCGCATAGCAGTGAAAGTTAACATTATGTTTTCGAATAACATCCCCAAGAGGTAAAATATATAGTGAGAACAATAGGGGTCCTAAAACGGAACCTTGTGGAACACCGAAATGTACAGTTGATTTGTCAGAGGACAAACCATTCACAGAGACAAACTGATATCTTTCCGTCAGGTAAGATCTAAACCAGGCCAGAACTTGTCCGTGTAGACCAATTCGGGTTTCCAGTCTCTCCAAAAGAATGTGGTGATCGATGGTGTCAAAGGCAGCACTAAGGTCTAGTAGCACGAGGACAGATGCAGAGCCTCGGTCTGACGCCATTAAAAGGTAATTTACCACCTTCACAAGTGCAGTCTCAGTGCTATGATGGGGTCTAAAACCAGACTGAAGCATTTCGTATACATTGTTTGTCTTCAGGAAGGCAGTGAGTTGCTGCGCAACAGCTTTTTCTAAAATTTTTGAGAGGAATGGAAGATTCGATATAGGCCGATAGTTTTTTATATTTTCCGGGTCAAGGTTTGGCTTTTTCAAGAGAGGCTTTATTACTGCCACTTTTAGTGAGTTTGGTACACATCCGGTGGATAGAGAGCCGTTTATTATGTTCAACATAGGAGGGCCAAGCACAGGAAGCAGCTCTTTCAGTAGTTTAGTAGGAATAGGATCCAGTATGCAGCTTGAAGGTTTAGAGGCCATGATTATTTTCATCATTGTGTCAAGAGATATAGTACTAAAACACTTAAGTGTCTCTCCCGATCCCAGGCCCTGGCAGAGCTGTGCAGATCCAGGACAGCTAAGCCCTGGAGGAATATGCAGATTTAAAGAGGAGTCCGTAATTTGCTTTCTAATGATCATGATTTTTTCCTCAAAGAAGTTCATGAATTTATTACTGCTGAAGTGAAAGCCATCCTCTCTTGGGGAATGCTGCTTTTTAGTTAGCTTTGCAACAGTATCAAAAATAAATTTTGGATTGTTCTTATTTTCCTCAATTAAGTTGGAAAAGTAGGATGATCGAGCAGCAGTGAGGGCTCTTCGGTACTGCACGGTACTGTCTTTCCAAGCTAGTCGGAAGACTTCCAGTTTGGTGTGGCGCCATTTCCGTTCCAATTTTCTGGAAGCTTGCTTCAAAGCTCGGGTATTTTCTGTATACCAGGGAGCTAGTTTCTTATGACAAATGTTTTTCGTTTTTAGGGGTGCAACTGCATCTAGGGTATTGCGCAAGGTTAAATTGAGTTCCTCAGTTAGGTGGTTAACTGATTTTTGTCCTCTGACGTCCTTGGGTAGGCAGAAGGAGTCTGGAAGGGCGTCAAGGAATTTTTGTGTTGTCTGAGAATTTATAGCACGACTTTTGATGCTCCTTGGTTGGGGTCTGAGCAGATTATTTGTTGCGATTGCAAACGTAATAAAATGGTGGTCCGACAGTCCAGGATTATGAGGAAAAACATTAAGATCTACAACATTTATTCCATGGGACAAAACTAGGTCCAGAGTATGACTGTGGCAGTGAGTAGGTCCAGAGACATGTTGGACAAAACCCACTGAGTCGATGATGGCTCCGAAAGACTTTTGGAGTGGGTCTGTGGACTTCTCCATATGAATATTAAAATCACCAAAAATTAGAATATGATCTGCTATGACTACAAGGTCTGATAGGAATTCAGGGAACTCAGAGAGGAACGCTGTATATGGCCCAGGAGGCCTATAAACAGTAGCTATAAAAAGTGATTGAGTAGGCTGCATAGATTTCATGACTAGAAGCTCAAAAGACGAAAACGTCTTTTTTTTTTTGTAAATTGAAATTTGCTATCGTAAATGTTAGCAACACCTCCGCCTTTGCGGGATGCACGGGGGATATGGTCACTAGTGTAACCAGGAGGTGAGGCCTCATTTAATTAACACAGTAAATTCATCAGGCTTAAGCCATGTTTCAGTCAGGCCAATCACATCAAGATTATGATCAGTGATTAGTTCATTGACTATAACTGCCTTTGAAGTGATCTAACATTAAGTAACCCTATTTTGAGATGTGAGGTATCACGATCTCTTTCAATAATGGCAGGAATGGAGGAGGTCTTTATCCTAGTGAGATTGCTAAGGCGAACACCGCCATGTTTAGTTTTGCCCAACCTAGGTCGAGGCACAGACACAGTCTCAATGGGGATGGCTGAGCTGACTACACTGACTGTGCTATTGGCAGACTCCACTAAGCTGGCAGGTTGGCTAACAGCCTGCTGCCTGGCCTGCACCCTATTTCATTGTGGAGCTAAAGGAGTTAGAGCCCTATCTATGTTAGTAGATAAGATGAGAGCACCCCTCCAGCTAGGATGGAGTCCGTCACTCCTCAGCAGGTCAGGCTTGGTCCTGTTTGTGGGTGAGTCCCAGAAAGAGGGCCAATTATCTACAAATTCTATCTTTTGGGAGGGGCAGAAAACAGTTTTCAACCAGCGATTGAGTTGTGAGACTCTGCTGTAGAGCTCATCACTCCCCCTAACTGGAAGGGGGCCAGAGACAATTACTCGATGCCGACACATCTTTCTAGCTGATTTACAGGCTGAAGCTATGTTGTGCTTGGTGACCTCTGACTGTTTCATCCTAACATCGTTGGTGCCGACGTGGATAACAATATCTCTATACTCTCTACACTCACCAGTTTTAGCTTTAGCCAGCACGACGAACCATGTCCAGATAAAGCGTCCGGAGTGAAAAAGTTGAATGAGGGAAAAAAGTTGTGATGGAAAAACTAAAAATATAAACGGTAATTAAAAAAAAAAAAAAAAACGTAAAGTTGTCAGCTAGCAAAGCAAAGCTAGCAAAGTAAAGTTGGCAACAAAACGCACAGCAACAAAACGCACAGCAACACGTCTGCAAATTCAAGAGGAAGTGACGTGTTCTAGACCCACTCTCCTAAACCCACTCTCCTAAAGCATGATTATCCTGCTGAAAAAGCAGGTCCTCCACCTGCTGAATCTGGAAAACTCAAAAGAAACAAATCTGTATTAGTGACGATAAATTTAAAGGAAGATCTGTCAAGCCATTCACATATGACACAGACACATACCTCTGCATAGTCTGGCTTAGACACAGGTGTTTGGAGAATTACGATATGCCACAGCTGGTGAAGTGTCAGGTTCGCCTCTGTACTTAAAGGTTGATTACTCCAACTCTCTGTGAAATGCTGCAGATCTGCCCGCAGACGAGGTAGGAACCCGTATCCCACACAGAAGAGGTGGATAGAATTGGACAGCTCAAGGTTGCCTTCTTCCTCCAAACTGTGCAGCAAGTTGTAGTACTGACTAGTCACAGCACTCCAAAGATCTCTCCATAAGCGTTCCACTCTAACAGAGAGAAATAAAAGGTTTTGTGGTGGGGGACCTAATCTCTGTGGTCCTGTGGTCTTCCTCCATGAATAGTGAACACTGAGGTGGGTCCGAGGTTATAGAAATGCAAGTTGTGTGTGCCTCTGTGAGCGGTTACTGACTATGTGACGCAGACACCTATCAGAGTGTACCTGAAACATTTAAATATAGAGGGCTATGTGTCTCACCACTTGGTTAATGCAAGGCTAACCCCCAGGGAAATCATGACTTGGCAGCAACTGTGGCTTGATAGTCCAGTGAAAATGGCAGAGTGTTTACGTGGTGTAAATCTTAGAATTAGCAGCTGACATCTTAAGGGTTTTTTAATTAATGCATGTGAGACAGGTTCCATGTACAACAAGACAGGCAGAGGGGAAAAGAGAAAAATAACACAGAACAGTTTAATTACCTCTGGTTATGGGCACTTTTGCCAGCAATAAATCTTCCACAGCCTGTTCCTCGGACAGTGAACATACATCTGGAAATATTTACATGTTCAACCCCTTGATCAGCTCGCACTCTGAAAGTAAAGAATAGCTTATTTTTTGTAGATATGAATACAATAACTGTCACGGCATTCAAGAGAAGATGAGGACCAAGGTGCAGCGTAGTGCGTGTTCATATTTAATGTAATAACCGAACACTAAACACAAAAATGAAAAAATAAAATAAAAAAAAGAATAACCAAAACAGTTCTGTCTGGTACAGAATACAAAACAAAAAACAACTACCCACAAACACTGTTTGGAACAGGCTACCTAAGTATAGCTCCCAATCAGAGACAACGATAGACAGCTGACTCTGATTGAGAACCACACCAGGCCAAACACATAGAAACACAACATAGAAAAAAGAACATAGACTGCCCACCCTAGTCACACCCTGGCCTAACCAAAATAGAGAATAAAAAGCCTCTCTATAGCCTGGGCGTGACAAACTGAGATTTGACCGTTCAATCTAAAGCAGCAGATTTCATTTCCAGGATACGTCAAAACAGCACAGAAAGTAATCTAGGAGGTTTGATGAGGAGATGTCAAGGGTTTTAATACAGAAAGTAACTCCTCACAAGACGTTACAATACATTAGTGGTTAGGATGAATATGCATAATGCAAGTCATTATTTTTTTCATTCTACTATATCAATATTTACCTTGAAGGCCATCCATATCTGCCGACTCCATCCATAAAGTATCCAAAAGCAGTTGCTGCTTTGTTATTGGCTGCAGTGTCCAGATAGAGGATCTATACAAGAGGTAGCCTACGCTTAACACCAGACCGGTGTTGTGGTTGTTCATTAGGTGATGGGAAATATGCAATATGCATACAAAATAATATATTTACCTTCCTTGTAAATCCATCTATACCGCCAAAGATGACAATGTTGTATCTTGGGGAAAAAGCATTGTAATTCAAAGTTATTTATGCATTACCAGTTGATGAAGAACAACTTCATGCATTATTGAAAATGTGTCTACGAATAAGTAAGAATAAAAAAGTAAAAATATCTTCATAGATTTGATGGAGGCATTATACATCTTATTACCTTATCAATTTATGATTTGTATCAATGTGGACGAGAGACAGGGGAGCAGGAACAGAGTATCATCGCCGAGCAATACAATGAGGCTGGATCATTCTGGCAATGATACCTGCACCATCTACACGCTGCAAAGACTCCCTAACTCTTCGCCATCGTACACGATGGCCCATTGCTCTGAGACTTCCTTTGACCATTCTTAAGTCCACATGAGGCATCCTTGCCTTAATGGCGATGACTTTCTGGTCTAACTCTTCATCTGACATATCAGAATAGCATTCCCTGAAATACATATTGTGTTCTTTCATCCTTCTGTAAATGGTCGACCTTGAAATGCCATGCATGTCAGCTAAGTTAGCCAGAGGAAAAGCAGTATCCAGCATACTTTGAAATGTGTCACGAGTCATTTCTAGTTTTGGCCGTCCTACATTCCCACCATAAGAACTGATAACAACTTCATTAAATAGTGAAGGGCCAACATTGTGTGTGAGATAGGTGCTGACAACTTCAATAAACTGTTGCAGACCATCTACCACCTCCACAGGAATATCAATATAATTTACCCCAGCTCGAACAAACTGTAACGCTTGTCTGCACACAAATCAATGGGTCATCTGCTGATGATAGATCCTATCCTTCAACCTGATCAATAGCTGCTGAGCCATTCTTCCCTGCAATGAAGCAATATCCCAATTAGTTAATGTTATATGATTAAAAACAATGCATGTATGACAACACTGAGAGCAACTGTGTGTTTTATAGTAAGCCTGTGTACAGTATCATTAGCTAATGGATTTTTCTGCAAAAAAAGCTAACCGTTACACTGTCATGAAATATGATTATATATCGACTATGAAACAAATAGGGCATGGCCTGCTTATGAGTTGCCATGATAGAAAGTTAGATGAATTCAAAATAAATGCTTTTGGTTCGCTTGAGAATAATAATTGCATGATTTATCATTCTACGGTATGTATGTATGTAATATAGTAGAATGGTATGAACCGACACAGGAGCTAACTACTGACTATGTAGAAGTTGGACGGGAGAACGCCCAGTGCTGCTTACCTGAGATGCCATCATCACACCGTCCTTCTTCGTAGGTGTCTTTGGTTGTTTAGTACATGGCCTCACATGTAAATCCTAAAGAGATGGGTGGGGCTAAGGCCTAAGAGGGTGTGAATGATGCTGAATGGGTGTAGACAAAGAAGAGCTTTCCAGGTCTACCAAACTATTCAAGGGCCATTTTCTCAAAAGTGGGGTTACAAGTTTATCAACTTTCAAAGCAGAATGACTTTCCCGTTGTTCCTCAAATGTAGTGTATGATGTACCATTTTGTAGCTCTGAGTCTCTACTTTCATCCAATGTAAAAGACACAATTTCAAATATTGCTACATAAGTCCTTTTCGAGCCGGTTGGTCACATTTTAGTCACTCAAAAGGCTAGATTTGCAGGTGTGGCTGCCTTGCTCGCACTGAAAACGTTTCCTTCATCCGCTGAAAACCCTCCCACTTGCTGGCCAACAGATTTTCTCATGGAGTTTTCATTCAATAGGGTTCTCAGTACATTTATATAAAGCCATCCCTTTAAATGTGGTGTACCTTTAATTAAAATGTTCTCGATAGGCTGATTAGAATATACTGCATATTGAGAAAAAAGTTAAGAATATTAGCGACCAATGAAAGAAAGTCATATAGGCCTAAATACATGTATATTCGTCTCATTTTCATCACCAATTGGTAGATTTAAAAATACTCTGATCTTCAAGATTATTTAGGGTTAGCATAGTAGGTAACACTTTATGACACGGACATTACCATGTCACAATGTCATAACAGCTGACCTAACTTGTCATAATCATAATACTGTCATGACCGATATATTTACACCTGTTGTGACATACACTACATGACCAAAAGTATGTGGCTCGTAGAACATAATAAGTAGACAAATACTTATTTTCCACCATAATTTGCAAATAAATTCATAAAAAATCCTACAATGTGATTTTCTGGATTTCTTTTTCTCATTTTGTCTGTCATAGTTGAAGTGTACCTATGATGAAAATTACAGGCCTCTCTCATCTTTTTAAGTGGGAGAACTTGCACAATTGGTGGCTGACTAAATACTTTTTTGCCCCACTGTACATGCCCATATATCAGTCATCTATCAAAAAGTTTTGTTGTCCTGCTCCTGAAATCTGCTCCTGCATCCACCCCAATCATCAGCAACAGAGCATTAGAGTAGGTGCATGTCTGACATCAATGTGTGCGCAATTACAACGATCATTTAATATGGTCAATTTAAAAAATAAATGATACAGCATAAACATGCTGTTGACACGTAGGCTATGGTGTAATGGAATGTTTTGCCTTGTGTGGTAGTTTTTGGGGCGTTTTAACACTCTTATGTAGGTGTCATAAAATAAAATGACACACTATATGTCACAGCAGGTCTAAATATATGTGTCACGACAGTGTTATGACCATATTATAACAACTTATGACAAGTTATGTCAGCCGTTATGACATATGACATAGTTATCACCGTGTCATAACATGTTATGACACTGGGTGTCAAGTTAAGTTATGAACCATACCTAAACAGGTTGGAGAGTCTTTATGCACAAAATATATTAGTAAATCAAAAATACAGTGGATTGATTCATCCTGAAAGTTGACATATTTCATTCTTCAACCCATGAAATATTGGAAGGTGAGAAAAGTGTACAGTGGTGGTTAAACAATAGTCGTATAAATCTACCCTAATAATCCTCACTAATCACGTAACTGTGATGACATCGGTCCAGTGGTCATGAAGCAGGCTCCAGGTTTAAACTGCTGTGAATGGTCTGCGTTCCATAATGATTCAAATAGGCTGCATGTCCCAAATTATTGCACAACTTGTATTACGTTATTATGATCCAGTACTGCTAGCCACCTTCAGGAACAACCACAGGGACCTGACAGAGGAAAGAAAGGTCAACTAACAGTAGAATGGAATGATGCAAAATGTAGGCTTATGCACTACAACATGAGGGTTCCTCAAGGGTTCCTTGGGAAGGGTGAGGGTTCTATGTGGAACCATACTGACTCACAGAACTCTTTGAGCCCTTCAATGGTTCTTTGCGGTTCAAAAAAAAGTTATTCCCTCTTTTAGTGAAAATTAAAACGTAGGGGTGTCTCATTAGAATATTTTGGACGTGGTTTGTTCACAGCTCTTTTTGTGCAGCCGTGAATGAGAGTGTCACTCCATTTTATATAATGTGTTGTGTTATGCTTTTACATGTTATTTAAGACTATAGTCAGTGTGTCTTGTGAAAAATTCACGTATGGTCTTGTGAATGGTTGATTAAGTTAGGAGTTCTGAATTGTCTCCTCAGGGACCCCCAGCCGTTCAAGAGCTAGCACACCGATGTATTAATAAAAACAAGAATAAAATCTATGGAATTTTTACAATATAAAACAATAAAAATAACCTTTGAGATTGAGAATGGTTCTGTATAGAATCATTTTCAATAAAGGTTCTGTAAAGAACCATAAAAAGGGTTCTATATAGCCCCAAAACCATAGCTTTTTTTGGTGCTGTATACAACCTTTTTTGAGTGGTTCTTTATAGCACCATACAGGTTCCATTTTTAACCTCATGAGCATGGTACTTTATAGAACCTTAGAAAAAGGCAGGAACGATAAACGCTACAAAAATAAACAATTGGAAAACGAGACTGTCTTACATTGCGCCAAGTAAACTATCCCATAGTGGTAGAGCGTGCTCACCCCCTGAATGTTGTGAGCTGAAGGTTTTACTTGTTTTCTAATCAAAAACAATTGGTTATTGTTCGATTTGCTGGTGCAATGACCCAGTTAGCAAAATGTATCTGGGCCGGACCTCGCTCACATCGGCCACTTTTGTGTGGCCCACATAACAGCCAGAATTGACGCACCTTGTAACCGCATTTTAGCCAACAACTCAGCTAAGGTTCACTTATTCTAGCCGGAACAAGGTCGTACTGCCATAATGAAACCGGAGGTCTGCAATAAGAAAGCTTCATTTGGGACATATATTGTAAGAGACACTTTCTCTGGGTTAGATGCTCTTGTGAAAAAATTCTACAACAATAAAGACAGGGTTGGACTGTAATTTGTACATTTTATTCACAAGCAAAAGATAATACATACAATGTTAAAACTACAATGTGTCTATTCTTGAGCTATAACCCCACATTTGGTTGGTCTGGACCGGAACAATTAAAATCTGATTGACAAGTTGGGAAATCAAATTACAGCAGTTGAAGGACAATTTATGTATTTAGGACACTAATCTGTATTTATCATATAAATGCCATGTTATAGAAGGTTGAAGACACTTAAAAAAAATTATATCACTGGGTTGAGTAACTTACCTGAAGCACGTTCGTCTTCCTGAGCATCATCTGGAAAACAGATCCGTCCTTTTACAAGCTGCAAAGATCTTGTTATTATGATGCAGGTCTGTAGATGTTGTGGAAACAAAAAATTGTGTCATTTGAAACTTTGCACGTTCATGTCAGATATTGTCTCAAGACGGCAAAACTTACCGCCACAGATCATTGCAAATAAAGTTTAGAATTACAAAACGTTCATTTCTACAACCTGGAATCATGTAGTACAATCTACAGACCTGCAGCAGGATAACGAGTACTTTGCAGCTTGTAAAAGTACGTATTTGTGTGTTTCTGGAGCCTCTGTTACTATTTCCATCTCAAGGAAGACTGCTGCTGCTGATAAGTTGCTAAAAGCCTAGTGATAATTAAAAACAAGTGTCTTCATCCTTCTATAACATTTATATGATGATGGTCCTAAATACTGAAATGGTCTTTTAATTTATGTGTATATTATAGTAAAGTTAGCACAACAAAAGCACATTAAATTAGAATACAGTAATGTAAACTGTACTCTATTGTGCTCTACTGTAATGTACTAAAGTCTAGCTAGGGCATGCTAGCTTAATCATTCACCATAACATACACATGCATTCATACTTAACATTTAAGTTCTGCAGATGCAACACAGCTAACACTGTTGCCCATATTGCTTTAAAACAAGCTCACATCTCAAATGGTTGTTGCCCAAATGGGCTTTGTAAAGACAAAATAGAAACATGACTTGCAAATGACAACAAGCCTTATACACATCAGAACACTGACAACACTGGGCCACATCAGAACACTGACAACACTGGAAGAGAAACTAGTCTCTAAGACAGCAACATTGATGGTGCAAAAAAAAAAACTTGTCTGGCTTATTGACAACATAGTTGTAATGAAAATTGACCATTATTACCGTCATCTGATCACTTGGTAAAAATAAAATAAAAATATGAGCTAGATTACCCTGAGCAATTAAGCCAAACTTAATTGCAACTAATTTAATTTAATTGCAACTAAATAACTAACTAACTTAACTTAACTTAATTGCAACTAACGCCAGTGCCCGTCTGCACTTGACAGAAGGCCACCTTTCCACTAATTCCCCTCCACTTCATGGTCTTTGAAAGATCGTTGGAGATTATGTGCCATGATCCTCCACAATCTCTCTTTCACATCACAGCCACCGTTCAATCCCAAATAGTCAATCTGTAACCACACAGACAACAGAACAGGAACCATAACATATGGATTTTGAATGTCAATACTAAGTAACTCACCTCATTTTAATAGCATATTGGCTGCTGAGTTTTTTTTCCAATATCAGAAACACAGACACTATCTTAGTTTTGGATAACTAAGGCTCCATACAGATCTGGATATTGATTATGTCTCAACTAATAATAGCACCAATTTTTAAAGCATAATTATAATGGCTGACTAGGTCAGGAGATAGAAATGCAACAATGAGATCTCAGCATCTTTTGCCTGAACTCTCTGCCGGTCTTCAGCTCCCCATCAAGATGTTCCATTTGTTGAAGACTTCCTACTGGAAAAAGACCATCAGGTAGGTCTTCTTGCAGGACCCTCCTGCCTCTCTGGTCTTGAATGGTTTGACTAATTATTCCAATTTGTTCTAATATAATTTCCTGCTTTGTCAGAACATTCAGGAGCAGAGCTGAAAAACATGAAGAGTCATACAGTCTTTTAACTTCTTATGGCTGCAGGGGCAGTATTGAGTAGCTTGGATAAAAGGTGCCCATTTCAAACGGCCTCGTACTCAATTCTTGCTCGTACAATATGCATATTATTATTACTATTGGATAGAAAACACTCTCAAGTTTCTAAAACCGTTTGAATTATATCTGTGAGTAAAACAGAACTCATTTTGCAGCAAACTTCCTGTCAGAAAGTGAAAAATCTGAAATCGAGGCTCTGTTCCAGGGCCTGCCTATAAATGTGCTTGCAATCTATTAGTATACATGCACTTCATACGCCTTCCACTAGATGTCAATAGGCTGTGAGAGGTGAAATGGGGTTTCTAGGTATTTCTATGGTCAAAAGAGAGAGCTTGGAATGACATGACCCCCGAATTCCTTTGTTCAGGAAGCGCATAAAGGTCATCAGTATTGGCTTCTGAAAAGCATTCGCTTGTAACGACTTTCTTCCTGGGATGAAGGAGAGGACCAAAGTGCAGCGCGGATAGTGTTCAACATGTTTAATAAAGAACAAGTGAAACACTACAAACAACATACAAAATAACAAATGTGAAAAAACCGAGACAGACCTATCTGGTGCAGACAAACACAGAGACAGGAAACAATCACCCACAAAATCCCAACACAAAACAAGCCTCCTATATATGATTCTCAATCAGGGACAATGATTACCAGCTGCCTCTGATTGAGAACCATATTAGGCTGGACACAGAAACAGACAAACTAGACACACAACATAGAATTCCCACCCAGCTCACGTCCTGACCAACACTAAACAAGCAAAACACATAATAACTCTGGTCAGGACGTTACAGTACCCCCCTCCTGAGGTGCGGACTCCGAACGCACCCCTACAACTCAAGAGGAGGGTCTGGGTGGGCATCTGTCCGCGGTGCGGGCTCCGGCGCAGGACGAGGACACCACTCCACCACTGTCTTTGTCCCCCTCCTTAGCGTCCTTTGAGTGGCGACCCTCGCCCACGACCTTGGCCTAAGAATCCTCCCCAAGGCCCCCACATGATTTAGGACAGGACAGAGAGGTAGCTCAGGACAGAGGGGTAGCTCAGGACAGAGGGGCAACTCCGGGCAGAGGGGCAGCTCCGGACTAATGGCAGCTCCGGACTGAATGGCAGCTCCGGACTGAATGGCAGCTCCGGACTGAATGGCAGCTCCGGACTGAGTGGCAGCTCCGGACTGAGTGGGAGCTCCGGACTGAGTGGCAGCTCCGGACTGAGTGGCAGCTCCGGACTGAGTGGCAGCTCCGGACTGAGTGGCAGCTCCGGACTGAGTGGCAGCTCATGACTGAGTGGCAGCTCATGACTGTAGGGCAGCTCATGACTGTAGGGCAGCTCATGACAGTAGGGCAGCTCATGACTGTAGGGCAGCTCATGACTGGAGGGCAGCTCATGACTGGAGGGCAGCTCATGACTGGAGGGCAGCTCATGACTGGAGGGCAGCTCATGACTGGAGTGTAGCTCATGACTGGAAGGCAGCTCATGACTGGAGGGCAGCTCATGACTGGAGGGCAGCTCCTGACTGGCTGGCGGCTCTGGCAGCTCCTGACTGGCTGGCGGCTCTGGCAGCTCCTGACTGGCTGGCGGCTCTGGCAGCTCCTGACTGACGGACGGCTCTAGCGGCTCCTGACTGACGGACGGCTCTAATGGCTCGGGACAGACGGGCGGCTCAGATGGCGCTGGGCAGACGGATGGCTCAGATGGCGCTGGGCAGACGGATGGCTCAGATGGCGCTGGGCAGACGGATGGCTCAGATGGCGCTGGGCAGACGGATGGCTCAGATGGCGCTGGGCAGACGGATGGCTCAGACGGCGCTGGGCAGACGGATGGCTCAGATGGCGCTGGGCAGACGGATGGCTCAGATGGCGCTGGGCAGACAGATGGCTCAGACGGCGCTGGGCAGACAGATGGCTCAGACGGCGCTGGGCAGACAGATGGCTCAGACGGCGCTGGGCAGACAGATGGCTCAGACGGCGCTGGGCAGACAGATGGCTCAGACGGCGCTAGGCAGGCAGGCAGTACAGTAGGCCTGGTGCGTGGTGCCGGAACTGGTGGTACCGGACTGGAGACACGCACCTTAAGGCTAGTGCGGGGAGCAGGAACAGGGCACACTGGTTTCTCAAAGCGCACTATAGGCCTGGTGCGTGGTGCCGGAACTGGTGGTACCGGACTGAGGGCATGCACCTCAGGGCGAGTGCGGGGAGAAGGAACAGTGCGTACAGGGCTCTGGAGACGCACAGGAGGCTTGATGCGTGGTGCCGGAACTGGAGGCACTGGGCTGGAGACACGCACCACAGGGAGAGTGCGTGGAGGAGGAACAGGGCTCTGGAGACGCACTGGAAGCCTGGTGCGTGGTGTCGGCACTGATGGTACTGGGCTGGGGCCACGCACCATAAGGCGAGTGCGGGGTGCTGGAACTGGAGGTACTGGGCTGGGGCGGGAAGGTGGCGCCGGATATACCAGACCGTGCAGGCGTACTGGCTCCCTTGAGCACTGAGCCTGCCCAACCTTACCTGGTTGCATGCTCCCCGTAGCCCGACCAATGCGGAGAGGTGGAATAACCCGCACTGGGCTGTGTAGGCGAACCGGGGACACCATGCGTAAGGCTGGTGCCATGTACACCGGCCCGAGGAGACGTACTGGAGGCCAGATATGTAGAGCCGGCTTCATGGCACTTGGCTCAATGCTCACTCTAGCCCGGCCCGTGCGGGGAGGTGGAATAACCCGCACCGGGCTATGCACACGTACAGGAGACACCGTGCGCTCTTCCGCATACCACGGTGTCTGCCCGTACTCCCGCTCTCCACGGTAAGCATGGGAAGTGGGCGCAGGTTTCCTACCTGCCTTTGCCACACTACCCTTTAGCCCCCCCCCCCCAATAAATTTTTGGGATTTCTTCTCGGGTTTCCGTGCTAGCCGTGTACCCTCATAACGCCAGTTCCTCTCTCCGGTTGCCTCCAGCTGTTCCCATGGGAGGTGATCCTTTCCAACCTTAGCCCAGGGTCCTTTTCCGTTCATGATTTCCTCCCATGACCATTCCTCCTGGTACCGCTACTGCTGTTGCAGCTGCCCATTGCCACGCTGCTTGGTCCGGGTTTGGTGGGTGATTCTGTAACGACTTTCTTCCTGGGATGAAGGAGAGGACCAAAGTGCAGCGCGGCTAGTGTTCAACATGTTTAATAAAGAACAAGTGAAACACTACAAACAACATACAAAATAACAAATGTGAAAAAACCGAGACAGACCTATCTGGTGCAGACAAACACAGAGACAGGAAACAATCACCCACAAAATCCCAACACAAAACAAGCCTCCTATATATGATTCTCAATCAGGGACAACGATTACCAGCTGCCTCTGATTGAGAACCATATTAGGCTGGACACAGAAACAGACAAACTAGACACACAACATAGAATTCCCACCCAGCTCACGTCCTGACCAACACTAAACAAGCAAAACACATAATAACTCTGGTCAGGACGTTACATCGCTATAGACGTCTACTATCTCCGGCTTTGATTTTATTTGATAAATGTGATAATATCATCGTAAAGTATGTTTTTTCAATATAGTTATATCCGATTATTGAAATTTTTCCGGGAGTTTAGGCGTGTTGCGTTCTCTGCGTTTGGTGACGATGGACAGCTTATTGCCACTTGGCTAGTTTTGCTTGGTAATTCGAGAGGGAAAAAGGCCATTCTAAAACCAAACAACGATTGTTCTGGACGAAGGACCCCTTGTACAACATTCTGATGGAATATCATCAAAAGTAGGACCCATTTATGATGTTATTTCATATATCTGTCGAACATGTTTACTATTAGTTTGCGCCCAGATTTTGGGCGCTCTCTCGCTATAACGTAAGCTGCATGTCGTACTGAAGTTATGTTTAGAATTCTAACACGGCGATTGCATTAAGAACTAGTGTATCTATCATTTCCTATACAACATGTACTTTTTAGTAAAGTTTATGAATAGTTATTTGGTCAGAATAGGTGAGTGTCAGAAATATATCCGGACATTCTGGGAAAAAGATGCTAAGTTTTCACAATGTATAACCACGGGTTTCAGCTCTAAATATGCACATTTTCGAACAAACCATATGTTCGTGTAATGTATTGTGTAATATGATGTTATAGGACTGTCATCTGATGAAGTTTATGAAGGTTAGTGAAATAATTAATATCTTTTGCTGGTTTTGTCGCTATCACTACTTTTGCCTTGAATCAATGTAGCTGTGTGGTTGGCTATTGTAGTAAGCTAATATAATGCTATATTGTGTTTTCGCTGTAAAACACTAAAGAATCGGAAATATTGGCTGGATTCACAAGATGTTTGTCTTTCATTTGCTGTACACCATGTATTTTTCATAAATGTTTTATGATGAGTATTTAGGTATTTCAATTTGGTCTCTGTAATTGTTCTAGCTGATTCGGTGCTATTTCCGATTGTAGCTGCAATGTAAAACTATGATTTATACCTCAAATATGCACATTTTTCGAACAAAACATAGATTTATTGTATAACATGTTATAAGACTGTCATCTGATGAAGTTGTTTCTTGGTTAGTTTGGTTGGTTCTTGGTTAGTTTGGTTGGTTTTGTGCATGCTACCTGTGCTGTGAAAAATGTCTGTGCTTTTTTGTATTTGGTGGTGAGCTAACATAAATATACGTGGTGATTTCGCTGTAAAACATTTTAAAAATCGGACATGTTGGCTGGATTCACAAGATGTTTATCTTTCATTTGCTGTATTGGACACTTAATGTGTGAAAGTTAAATATATCTAAAAAATATATTTTGAATTTCGCGCCCTGCACTTGGACGGGCTGTTGTCATATTGAGCCCGACACCGGCCTGCAGCCATAAAAGGTTAAACAATAAATATACATTTAATAAACACAAACAGAACATCAATCTTCTCCATGCAATAGTGATGTTTTTAATGTCATTTCGCTGAGAACAATTCCTGGTCTGTCCTGTAGTTATAAAACATGCATACTGTACGTGTTTCAGCGTATTTGAAGACCAGGAGGAATCATGAAAACACAAAACGGATCTATGTCTATTATACGTTTTGAAAATGTGTTGCTGTTGTAGGTCTTTGGTTGGGTAGGCAGTGAATTGGAGAATTTAGCATTTTGAAAACCCTGTCCCCCAAAAAATTTGGGGGGTATTTTAGGGTTGTCTTTCGTAGTCGCGTATTTTGCCTTCAAATTGTGTAGATACTACACAAAATGTGTGCAGATTTGTGGAAAGTTACCACCAGTTTTAACAGAACTAAACCCCAAACTACAAATTGTACCATATGCACATGCAGTATATCTGTTGACAGTCAGTAAAAACAAATACTGCTTTGTCTTTACACACAGCGCATAGATAACAATACGCTGTTGGTCAGCATGTGAAGCTAGGTAGTGTTCAGCTTGACTAGACAACACATGAAAGAAAGAGAGGAGAGTGTGTGTCAGCTGTCACATAAGATAGGAGGTATTTTGGGGGAAAAGTTCAAATAATGTAATATAAATAAGAAATTATTTTTTCTGCACTGGCGATTCACAATGTTTAAAATATATATTTTTTTTACGATGCATACTACATCAGGGGTTTGCAAAGCACTCCTATCTTCAACATTTCAATCGGAGCGCATAAGGACCTTAGCACAAAACAAATGCTCACAGTTGTTCACTTCAGCGGTTTGTGGTCATTGCTTTGAGTCTCTTCCAGACAGTAATCAAGAGACTCAGCAGAGGCATTACTAGTTGTTAACCGTCTGGACTCCATTAGCTCAGCCCTACTGGAAGTTCAAACATTCATAAACTTGTTTCATTTGTATTGGTAATGTATTACTTATGCTATAAAGTAAAGTACTTAGGTACAGTATTTGTTACATTCTGGCAATCCCTACTCAAAACGCAATGTAAAATGTATCATTCTGTGACACTTTTTGTATACAAATAACTGACATTTTGGAGGTGGATCAACAGTAGACTAATGTGAAAAATGGCATACCTAAATCTTTTTTGGGGGGTGGAATTTCCCGGTAACAGCATATTGGGGTTGTAATGTCAACACAATTCAAATGTGTTTACTTACTTGTTATACATTGACAATAAAAAACTATAGAATTGCAATATACTACACTTTCTCAAATTAAGTTAATAAAAGTGAATTGAAAACATTTTCCTACGTACATATTGATATTGTATTTATTTCGTGCAACATTTCCAGAAAAGAGGGCATACCTTCTCAAATCTGGTGACTCTGTATAAGCTCAGGAGAAGTGTGTCTTCTGGAATCTGATGGCCCAAGAGAGGCGTGTCTTCTATAGTCTGATGGGCCAGGAGACGGATGTCCTCTAGAGTCGAATGGCCCAGGAGAGGCATGTCCTCTGGAGTCAGACGACCCAGGAGATGCATGTCTTCTGGAAATCTGATGGCCCAAGAGAGGCGTGTCTTCTGGAATCTGATGGCCCAAGAGAGGCGTGTCTTCTGGAATCTGATGGCCCAAGAGAGGCGTGTCTTCTATAGTCTGATGGGCCAGGAGATGTATTGCCTCTAGAGTCAGACGACCCAGGAGATGCATGTCTTCTGGAATCTGATGGCCCAAGAGAGGAGTGTCTTCTGGAGTCTGATGGGCCAGGAGATGTATTGCCTCTAGAGTCAGACGACCCAAGAGAGGCGTGTCTTCTGGAATCTGATGGCCCAAGAGAGGCGTGTCTTCTGGAGTCTGATGGCCTAGGAGAGGCATGTCTTCAGGAATCTGATGGCCCTATAGTTTGATGGGCCAGGATACGTATGTCCTCTGGAGTCAGATGGCCCAGGAGAGGCGTGTCCTCTGGAGTCAGATGGTCCAGGAGACGTATAGTTTTTGTATTGCACTGGTTTATTGATTTTGGTGCAGTCTGCAGTGTTCTCTTTACTGCTGCTCTTGGGTTGTTTATACATTGTTGGTGCACTGGGTATGTTTCTCTCTGACATAATCCTGGGCTCATCATCATCATATTCTCCTGGGAATCTTCTGTTTGATTTTCTAACAAATGTTTTAAAAGTTTAAGTGAGACTGAACATCTTTAAACTAAGGCCATTTATTCAATGCTCACTACAAGTCACAAAACATGAAAATAATACAACTTAACAGAACTTACATTTGCCTGCGTTTCACCTTCACAATAGACTCTTCTGTATCTGTCTGTAAATCTGTGTACGCCTCGGCCTCTGGTACTTTTAGCCGCGCTGCGGTATAATTATCTGTAAAACATGAATCAAATGAACAACCACTAAGGAAAAAAATATACTACCTAAACCTTAAAGGGTTCTTTGTCTCTCCCCATAGGAGAGTGGTTCAGAGATATTTCACTGATGAGCCCACCCACAGCATGATGTTGCCTCCCCCAATAGAATGCTCTGCTTCTATTATGTACACAAACACACAATATTAGAAACAATTTATAGACATTAGGATGAGACTTGAAAGATAAAAAGCGGGTAAAATGGTAAAGATTAAAGGATACAGAATGTTTACTATTGGGAACCGCCAATTATGTTGAGAGCAGCAATTGAGAGCTACTACTACTACTGTATACACTAACAATTTAGTGTTTAACAATTTACCCGTTATAATTCCTAGAATCTAGCTTACTCTTTTTCGTAGAAGAGTTACTGAAGAGTTATTTTTGGTTCCATGTAGAAGCCTTTCTACACACCCCTGGAACACCCAAATAAACATGTTGCATACCTGCTGAGAAAATGCTGCTGATTATGCATACCTGCTGACATTACCCTATTTCTACAATATATATAGCATTGAAGTTACTGTGGTGGGTAATGGAGAGGAGCAGGTACTTCCTGTCAGAAGGAGGGTCAACAGGGGAATGGCATCCAATATTATTATGACATGCCCTACTAAAACAGTTATGTCTGTGATACTAAGATATTTAACAACAAAAAAATAAAGAGGGAGACTTTACCTTAAAAATTGCAAGTGGCAGAAACTCTTCCCGCCTTCTCGTCTATACAGTAAGGTCAGCTACATGCTAATGTTTGCCAAGCTAACACACATTATTTAGCTAGGTAACTAGCTAGCTAGTTATAAAATAACACTAGCCAAGCACATACAGTACCAGTCAAAAGTTTGGACACACCTACTCATTTTTCTATATTTATTCTTTCCTACATTACAGAATAATAGTGAAGACATCAAAACTATGAAATAACACATATGGAATCATGTAGTAACCAAAAAAGTGTTAAACAAACCAAGATATGTTTCATATTTGAGATTCTTCAAAGTAGCCACCCTTTGCCTTGATGACAGCTTTGAACACTCTTGGCATTCTCTCAACCAGCTTCATGAGGTAGTCACCTGTAATGTATTTCATTAACAGGCTTGCCTTTTTAAAAGTACATTTGTGGAATGTCTTTCCTTCTTAATGTGTTTGAGCCAATCAGTTGTGTTGTGACAAGTTAGGGGTGGTATATAGAAGATAACCCTATTCGGTAAAAGACCAAGTCCACATTATGGCAAGATTATGGTTAAGAACACCTCAAATAAGCAAAGAGAAAAGACAGTCCATAATTACTTTAAGACATGAAGGTCAGTCAATTTGTTAAAATTCAAGAACTTTGAATTAAACATTTTTTTATTAACCATTAAGCGCTATGCTGAAACTGGCTCTCATGAGGACCGCCACAGGAAAGGAAAACCCAGAGTTCCCTCTGCTGCAGAGGATAAGTTAATTAGAGTTACCAGCTTCAGAAATTCCAGCCCAAATAAATGCTTCACATAGTTCAAGTAACAGACACATCTCAATATCAACTGTTCAGAGGAGACTGTGTGAATCAGGCCTTCATGGTCGAATTGCTGCAAAGAAACCTCTACTAAAGGACACCAATAATAAGAAGAGACTTGCTTGGGCCAAGAAACACGAGCAATGGACATTAGACCGGTGGAAATCTGTCCTTTGGTCTAATGAGTCCAAATTTGAGATTTCTGGTTTCAACCACCAGGTCTTCGTGAGATGCAGAGTAGGTGAATGGATGATCTCTGCATGTGTGGTTCCCACTGTGAAGCATGGAGGAGGAGGTGTGATGGTGTGGGGGGGTGCTTTGTCAGGTGACACTGTCGGTGATTTATTTAGAATTCAAGGCACACTTAACCAGCATGGCTACCACAGCATTCTGCAGCGATACGCCATCCCGTCTGGTTTGCACTTAGTGGGACTATCATTTGTTTTTCAACAGGACAATGACCCAAAACAGTGTAAGGGCTATTCGACCAAGAAGGAGAGTGATAGAATGCTTTATCAGATGACCTGGCCTCCACAATAACCCGACCTCAACCCAATTGAGATGGTTTGCGATGAGTTGGACCACAGAGTGATCGAAAAGCAGCCAACAAGTTCTCAGCCTATGTGTGAACTCCTTCAAGACTGTTGGCAAACATTCCAGGTGAAGCTGGTTGAGAGAATGCCAAGAGTGGACAGAGCTTTCATCAAGGCAAAGGGTGGCTAATTTATTTAAGACTTTTTTGGTTACTACATGATTCCATATGTGTTATTTCATAGTTTTGATGTCTCCAGTATTATTTTACAATCTAGAAAATAGTAAAATAAAGAAAAACCCTTGAATGAGTAGGTGTGTCCAAACTTTTGACTGGTACTGTATATCTATCCATAACACTGTTACTAGACAGACACAAACATAAAACGTTTATTAAATAACATTAGCTATAGTTAACTAGCTATAGTACTCACCCTTTAATAGCTAGCGTCCTCAGTAGTGGCCCCTTGACAGCTAACTCACACAACCTAAAAGAAACATTTTTAACTGTTTTATCTTGAGCAGCTAAGGACATGTTAACTTAGTTAGCTAGCTATCACAAAGAAAAAGCTCCTCGATTTAGCTCACAAATGTTAGTCAAATATCCGGACAGCAAATAGTTTCAGTTGACAGCCTCCTTGATATACTAAGTCCAATTTAAATCTTGCTAGTTTTTAAAGCTGCCTGATACTGTCACGACTTCTGCCGAAGTTGGTCCCTCTCCTTGTTCGGGCAGTGTTCGGCAGTCTACGTCACTGATCTTCTAGCCATCACTGATCCACTTTTAATTTTCTATTGGTTTTGTCTTGTCTTCCTTCAAACCTGGTTCCAATCCCATCAATTACATGTTGTGTATTTAACCCTCTGTTTCCCCTCATGTCCTTGTTGGAGATTGTTTGATTGTATGTTAGTGCTAGTATGTGTTGGTGCGTGACAGGTTTTGTACCCATTTTATAATGTTTTTGTATATTTTGGTTTTTGGAGTTTGTTTGTGAGGTCTTATTAAATACTCTGTTTATACTAAGTTCGTTCTCCTGCACCTGACTTCCCTGCCACCAACACGCACACCTTACAGATACATAATACTTTATCGAAAAGATTAATAACAATGGATCAAAGGGTACAGAGAATGTGCAAACAGGCAGTTAAAATCAATTAAATAAAACAGTGAAATTGATATGTGCATATGAGAGGGATAAAATGTCGAGTGCAAGAAGATGTACAGTGCATACTTAATATTTAAAAAAGGATCTGAAATATATTTTGGCATTATATCGTAAGCCACAATCAGCCCAAATCTGGCCTGCCATCATGAATACATAATAGTTTGACATATTTTGCACCACTGTTGGCCCACATAGGACTGTCTGCTGCCGTGGCAAAGCCAGCAGTGCTATCTGCTATCTGGGGAGTAAGATGGCTATAAAAACGCCAAGAAAATGATGGGACCGAGGTGAAGAAGAAAGAGCGGAGATGGATTGCATGGTCAGAGCAAATGTCTTGTCTGCTGTGGGGTATGTGGTGGCTTCCTGCGACCAATCCGGCTCCTGTACATTCTGTCGCCGGTGGGTACCCCCCACCGCCTGTGTCTGCCTCGGTTAATCACCGCTTGCCTCTCTTCCCAGACTTGTTGATGAAGGGTCCGGTCCCACCTCAGTGATCCGGTCCAATGTGGACTTTGGAGACCGGGCTAGCTAAATGAGAGCTGCATGGTGGGGCTGCCAGGTGGCGCTTCCAACGAGTGGCTGAGAGTGCTCTCGTTTCCCTCCTTCGGGGAACAATAGTTATAGTCATAACGTTACATAATTATGTATATTTGTTTTATTGCCAGTGGCTACCCGTAGTGGCTAATATTTAACATGATAAAAATGTTGTTGTTTTTTTAATTTAAAAGTCCGGGCACAATTAAACCATGGAGCTCATAAAGCAACTCAATACATTATTTTCAGTTTGCTGAAATATGACTGGTTTCATATTTGTCTCCAGAGACCATAAGGTAAACTAGATCTAAAACACTTGTCATTTATATTTACAATCCCCTCATCTAAACAGATGACTAATTTACCCAGGTCTTATCCATAGCTCTTATCAATGTATAAATGACAGTGGATGGAGATTGGTATTATTTTATATTGTGGGAAAGTAAAAGAGAGAAAGTAAAAGTTTTTTCTTTTTCCATCTATAGACACACCTCCACCACATCTTTATTTATTGGATCTCCATCCCAAACATGTACCTTGCTGGCAATGGCTTTTCCCCGGTAAGTTCAAGGTCAGAAAACGCATTGAGAGAAAAGTGCATGAAAAGGGAATTTATTTCTATTTACATGTGCATGATTCGGTTCGGAATTCCCCCCTTATAGAATTCTAGAGAATTGGGAGACATAGCACCAGAGTCCAGTCCAGTACCTGAGAATTACCCACAGTCCAGCTATTTTCCTTCTGCAGACTGAACATTATGCATTTTAAGTGAAATCATCTGTGCACTCTGTCATCTGTGCTCTCACAGTTGAGGTAGGCCAGCCACAATAACCCACATTAAGCTAAAATAACACACATTCCGATACAATAACCCACATTAAGCTACATTAACCTAAATTAAGCCACAGGAAATGACTCTAAAAGCTTACTTCCTTCTCATGTTTGCCTGCTGAAAGCTGCCTGCGTGTCCACTCTGGTTCCCACTCTGTTGGCGGTCTCAGTGGATTGTCCAGACTGGGGTATACAGACAAAGCGACCTGGACTATTCCGACTGGCTTAAGTAGTGTCTCTCTCTCTCTTTTTTTTTGCTTTCTCTCCCTCTCTCCATGGAATCTGAAGTTCCATGAGATCAAAGATATTGGTTGACCCCTCCATGACCTCCTGGTGACCTTCATAGCTGGACGTAGACCCGTGGATACTAGATCATAACTCTGTCTGCTAAATATAAACCTGTTCCCAGATAAGCAGCGCTACTGAGAGGGCTGGCCTGAGGTATAGTCTGCTCTAGTCTGGTCTGTGTGTGTGGAGTTTGTATTTGCGTTTTCAAATTAAATCCCATTTTAATTTTCACATGCTTTGTATACAACAGGTGTAGACCAACAGTGAAATGCTTACTTACAAGTCATTTTCCAACAATGTAGAGTTAAACATCAAATAAAAAATATTAATATTGGCAAAGTGAATAACAAATAAAAATAATGAGTAAAAATAGCATGGCTATACAGTGCATTCAGAAAGTATTCAGACCCCTTCCCTTTTTACACATGTTGTTACTTTACAGTCTTATTCAAAAATAGATTAGATAAACATTTGTCCTCATCAGTCTAGACACAATACCCCATAATGACAAGGCAAAAACAGGTTTTTAGGTTTGCTATGAGACTCGAAATAGAGCTTAGGTGCATCCTGTTTCCATTGACTATCCTTGAGATGTTTCTACAACTTGACTGGAGTCCACCTATGGTAAATTAAATTGATTGGAGATGATTTGGAACCTTCCAGAAGGACAACCATCTCTGCAGCACTCCACCAATCAGGCCTTTATGTTAGAGTGGCCAGACGGAAGCCACTCCTCAGTAAAAGGCACATGACAACCCGCTTGGAGTTTGACAAAAGGCACCTAAAGACTCTCAGACCATGAGAAACAAGATTCTCTGGTCTGATGAAACCAAAATTGAAATATTTGGCCTGAATGCCAAGCATCATGTCTGGAGGAAACATAGCCCCACCCCTACGGTGAAGCATGGTGGTGGCAGCATCATGCTGTGGGGATTTTTTTCAGGGACTGGGAGACTAGCCAGGATCGAGGCAAAGATGAACGGAGCAAAGTACAGAGAGACGCTTGTTAAGAACCTGCTCGAGAACGCTCATGAGTAGAAAACAACATGGCTATATACTGGGAGTACCAGTACCAAGTCGATGTGCAGAAGGTAATTAAGGTAGCTATATACTGTACATATACGTAGGTAAGGGTAAAGTGACTAGCAGCAGCATATGTGGTGTGTGTGAACATTCTGTGGTTTGGGTGGCTGGATTCTGGTTAGGGTTATCCCCACTCTCTGTCTGTCCTCTACTCCACTCTGATCAAACAGACTCCATCCAGGGGAACGACGAGAGGGTCACAAAATAACAGTACTGCTTTTGCATCTCCCACCCCCTCCCCTTTCTGTCCTACAAATTAAATACATCATCACTTCCTGCATAATTGCCCTATAGTGTTCCTCATGGCTTTGTGTTGTCCTTGTTGTGTTGCTCTTGTTGTGTTGTCCTTGTTGTGGTGTTCTTATTGTGTTGTCCTTGTTGTGTTGTTCGTGATCGTATTCCTCTTCACGTTAACTTCTAGTGTTGTGCGTACATCTGTAGATGTAGGGGACCAACAAAATAAAGTGTTACCAAACATGTATTCTCTGTCGAAAGTGCCCTGTTCAGAGGAACTCAGACTAAACTGACAAGCTGCTAAAAGAGAAGTCATATTTTTGCTATTTTATTTGTTAATGATTTACCATAGTGAACTCCTAAAGGATTTATTTTAGATATATTTGATGTTGTTGGGGAAATAATTTACTCCCAAAGGATGACTTTTGGACCTATTCCTTTTCTCTCAAAATAATGTGGTGGGTACATACTGTAAGCATGGATTGGTTGGTTTCAGGGCTCTATTCAATTTGTAAAGCTGAAGCGTTACAGATTCCGCAATACAAATTTAAAGGTAATTTCCAATTGAGCCGACATATACAGAGTTTAGCATTAATGCAGTCTCCGCGTAAAGCGGGAACATTGCCTTTAAATTTAAATCACGCTGTAAAGCTGAGCTTCCATGATGTGGATTGAATATAGCCCTTATTGATGAATTGTCATGAACCCCAGGCCTTAAAGGGAAATTATCTTCTTTTTTTCATTAGTCCTCTGTTGATACCATCACAAAATGTTTTGCATGTCACCAGTCACGTTTTCAAGATATTGGACTTTCAAGAAGCAAAGTGTCACCGACCACATCATCACGATGAGCAGTCAAATTTTCTAGATATAATGGTGCTTTCAAGACAACTGGGAACTCTGAAAAAAATTCAAATCATGACATCAGTGATTTTCAGGTTGGAAAGTCTGAGCTGTAGAAGAGTTTCCGACTTGAAATTCCGAGTTGGATGACCGTTCAAAATAATTTTTTCAAGTCGGAGCTCATTTTTTCCCAAGTTACCAGTTGTTTTGAACACGGCATAGGACTTCAAAATACAAATTGTAACTTGCCACATCATCATGATGCTTTTTGAAAGGCCATCTTGAAAATGTGATTGCTGACATGCAAAACATTTTGGGACTGTATCTACTAATGAACAGTGGACTAATGAAGAAAATACCAAAAGATTGTTTTTGAGTGGATTATTATTTTAAAAGCAAAGGCATTGAACCATAACTAAATGATTGTATTTCTATAAATCAAGATTAAGGGGCAGAAAGGAGAGTCTGAAAATGAAAATCTAATTCAAACAGAATGAACAATTAAGTTATCACAGTGGGGCGCAATCCGGGCAAGATTTCCTCCCAAATTGAAATCTTTGAAGTGTTGAGATAGAAGACAGGGAAAGGAGATGAGAGCGTTGTGAGGGTGGAGAGAGTTAGGGGAGAGGAGAAGTCTAGGTACAGTATGAGGAGAATGGATGAAGAAGAGACGGTGACAAACGCAAAGATAAAAAAAAGAAATGAAAGGGATAGAGAGAGGGAGGGAAAAGATTGAAAAGGAGGCATCAGTCACCCAGCTATTTGAAGCTCCAGTTAAATGTTACAATTCTTCAGCCATTCCTGAACCTGAGACCAAAGACAAGCTACTTGTGAGCGAAAACAAGTGATATAATGATTGTGTCTCTTCGCAGCAACATCTGCAGTGCTGGGATGGTTGTATCCCCCATATACTGCATGTAACATGCTATTGGTTGCAAGAATTTTGTATAATAACTTAAATTGAAAAAGTCTAAGTTTTAAATCTGGTGTTGTTTTGTGAATCAGTTCATAAACCAATTGCTATGGAATCGATACATCAAAAATCTCTTCCCAACATTTTTGCAACCTGAATAGGGCAGCGGTACATTTTTTGGTCCTTAATTTAAACTGGTATACTTTTTTATTTATCACAATTTTCTTTAATGTCGGGCCGACAAGTTCCGTACCTTCTCCATCTTCCACTTGCCTTCTCCATTTTTGCAGTAATGATGCAATCAGTTGGTTGTAATTTTGGATAGAGCGGACATTTCCATATATTTTTGTTAGCTGCACGTGTGACATAACTCCACCAGTCTTTTTAATGATATAATTTACAAAGATTATACCGTAAAAAAAATATATCCTAAAATAATGTTTTTTTATCAATTAGTATATTTGAGTTGAACCGTAGTATCTGTTCTGTCTTTTCTGGTGGATTAAACTGAAATTGCAACCATATTTCTATGGCTTGTTTTGAAAATAGCGATATTCTGGAGATTATTTCATTTTCAAATATCCGAAAGTGAGAGGTTGTAATCTGCATGAAGGGAAAAAGGACATTCTTGAACATGGGGTGAGACATTCTTACTAATCTGTTAGAGAACCCGTTTGGATTTAAGTTCAACTTTTGTTGAACTTTAGTGAGAAGTTCAATGCTTAAATATTTAATAATTTCAGGCCTCAGATTTCATATTCATTATACAATTAGGCCCGTTTAATTTTGTCTCGCCTGCCGTTCCAAATAAAGTGAAACATTTCTTGCTCATATAATTTCAAAAACAAATTGTTCAGTGTAGGCAGGGACATTAGTAAATATGTAAACTGGGAAATGACTAAAGAATTAATCAAGACAGGTATTTACCTTACCATGGTAGCAAGATCTTATCTATTTTTGCTAACTTTCTATTCAAGTGTATTGTATTGAGATTGTTTCTTTCTTTCGAGATATGAATACCGAGTATGTCCACTTCACCGTCAGACCATTTTTTTGGTAAACTACACAGTAAAGTTAAAGTTGTATTTTTTAGCGATTCAATAAGTGATATAGTAGATTTATCATAGTTTGGTTGTAATCCAGAGAGAGGTTAGCGAAATTGTGGGTTTAAAAGAAAACATGAGTTGTCTGTGGACCCTTTCATTTTTAAACCCTGAATATCTAGCCCCTTGATATTATTGTTGGATCTAATATTCATAGCCAATATTTCGATGGCCATAACAAATAGATACAGTATGCCGATAGTGGACAACCTTGTTTCGCTCCTCTTGACAGTTTATTGATACTGTCTGAGAAGTAACTATTATTTACTATTTTACACCTTGGGTTACTATACATACACTACCGTTCAAAAGTTTGTGGTCACTTGTAAATGTCCTTGTTTTTTAAAGAAAAGCTATTTTTTTGTCCATTAAAATAACATCAAATTGATCAGAAATACAGTGTAGATATTGTTAATGTTGTAAATGACTATTGTAGCTGAAAACGGCAGATTTTTTTATGGAATATTTGCATAGGCGTACATTTGCCGATTATCAGCAACTATCACTCCTGTGTTCCAATGGCATGTTGTGTTAGCTAATCCAAGTTTGTCATTTTAAAAGGCTAATTGATCAGTAGAAAACCTTTTTGCAATTATGTTAGCACAGCTGAAAACTGTTTTTCTGGTTAAAGAAGCAATGAAACAGGCCTTCTTTAGACTAGTTGAGTATCTGAAGCATCAGCATTTGTGGGTTCGTTTACAGGCTCAAAATGGCCAGAAACAAAGACATTTCTTCTGAAACTCGTCAGTCTATTCTTGTTCTAAGAAATTTACATTTACATTTAAGTCATTTAGCAGACGCTCTTGAAGGCTATTCCATGCAAGAAATTGCCATGAAACTGAAGATCTCGTACAACGCTGTGTGCTACTCCCTTCATAGAACAGCGCGAACTGGCTCTAAACAGAATAGAAAGAGGAGTGGGAGGCCCCGGTGCATGACTGAGCAAGAGGTCAAGTACATTAGAGTGTCTACTGGCAGCTTCATTAAATAGTACCGGCAAAACACCAGTCTCAACGTCAACATTGAAGAGGCGACTCCGGGATGCTGGCCTTCTAGGCAGAGTTGCAAAGAAAAATACATATCTCATTCTGGCCAATAAAAATAAAATATTAAGATGGGCAAAAGAACATAGACACTGGACAGAGGAACTCTGCCTAGAAGGTGCCTCTTCACTGTTGACTTTGAGACTGCTGTTTTGCGGGTACTATTTAATGAAGCTGCCAGTTGAGGACCTGTGAGGCGTCTGTTTCTCAAACTAGACACTCTAATGTACTTGTCCTCTTGCTCAGTTGTGCACCGGGGCCTCCCTCTCCTCTTTCTATTCTGTATTAGAATCCAGGTATTTCCAAAGGGTTCACCTACTTTTTCTTGCCACTGTATGTTTGTAAGAGTACCATTAAAAAGTACCATGATGATTAAATGTCAATATACTGTAGCTGTGAAACTCCAATTGTCCTCTAATATTCCACCTGCAAAATCCTCCCCCATCCCAAGATGGGTTGCCGTCCCAGTGACTGACAGACCACCCCTGTACACATGTGTCCTTGGGCCTTTGAGAGATTGGTACACATCCTTTGAAAAGAGCACATAGTGCCATCTACAGAACAGAACCATATTGGCAACCAACAGCATTTTTTAATATTTTGCCTTGGTTATATTGTATATAGTTATTTAAAATATATATTTACAGTACCAGTCAAAGGTTTGGAAACACCTACTAATCAAATTTGACTATTTTCTACATTGTAGAATAATAGTGAAGACATCAAAACTCTGAAATAACACATATGGAATCATGTGGTAACCAACAAATTGTTAACCTTTCTCGCCCCGGGGTTCCGCTAGCGGAACACCCACAACATTCCGCGATATTAGAAATATTTAACTTCCACACATTAACAAGTCCAATACAGCAAATGAAAGATAAACATCTTGTGAATCCAGCCATCATTTCCGTTTTGTAAAATGTGCATATTTAGAGCTACAAATCGTGGTTTTACATAGTGAATACGTAGCCATAATGCACCAAATTGTCCGGAGAAATTTTGGACAGTCACGTAATCTAACCAAAAAACTCATCATAAACTTTCCTAAAAAATACATGTTGTACAGCAAATGAAAGATACACTGGTTCTTAATGCAACCGCTGTGTTAGATTTAAAAAAATAACTTTAGTACAAAATACAGCATGCAATATTGTGAGACAGCGCCCAGCAATTCTCCGCCTTGTTGGAGCCAACATATAGCACAAAAATACGAAATAACATCATAAATATTCTCTTACCTTTGATGATCTTCCATCAGAATGTAGTGCAAGGAGTCCTATTTCCACAATAAATCGTTGTTTTGTTTTAGAATGTCCATTTCTTCTGTCGAATTAGCAACTTTGGCTAGCATAATGGTGCTCACGTGTCCATGAAAGCTTGAAATTTCACAATAAACGTCGAATAAACTGGTCAAACTCGGTTGAAAATCCATCTTTATGATGTTTTTATCATATGTATCCAATAAAGTCCGAAGTCTGGTGCGCAGTTGAATACTGCCAATATTGCGGACCTGTCACTCCAAAAGCTCTCATTCGGTCTCACATCAAGCTAGACACCCCATTCAACATTCTACTGCCTGTTGACATCTAGTGGAAGGCGTATGAAGTGCATACAGATCCATAAATAAAAGGCAATTGAATAGGCAAGGCCTGACACAGAGCCCCATTTTCAGAATTTTCACTTCCTGTTTGGAAGTTTGCTGCCAAATGATTTCTGTTTTACTCACAGATATAATTCAAACAGTTTTAGAAACTTCAGAGTGTTTTCTATCCAATAGTAATAATAATATGCATATCGTATGATCTAGAACAGAGTACGAGGCCGTTTAATTTGGGCGCGATTTTTCCCCAAAGTGAAAATAGCGCCCCCTATTCACTAACAGGTTAACTTCTTGCAACTATAGGGGGTGCTGTTCTGCATTAGCATTTTTTGGTCTCCAAATTAAACTGCCTCGTGCTCAATTCTTGATCGTACAATATGCATATTAGAGTTATTATTGGATAGAAAACACTTTCTAGTTTCTATAGCCGTTGGAATTTTGTCTCTGAGTGGTACAGAACTACTTCTACAGCACTTTTCCTGACAGGGAGTCAGATTTCAGAAATTTTGACCCCTGATCTGGGGTCGGTTTTAAGGTGCCTGTAAATGCTATGGAGAAACCGACACTGCCTACGTCTTCCTCTGGGTGTCAGTACGTCATCACGCTTTGAATGGAGTCGATTGCACAATCAGAGCCACTATAAAACAACAAAACGTGGAAGTACCGTCCTTTCCCTTCGCGCGTCTTACGCAAGATGGACATCGGACTTGCCTCCTTCCAAATGGTTGTTTAGCCAGTGATATTTCTCCGGTCATGTTTTTACTCGTTATAGTTGTTAAAAACATCATAATGTAGTTAATTTGAACCGTTTTATAGCAATTTATATCCGTTTAGTGCGATTTTGAGGAATTTCTTTGTCGTGCACTTTGAAGCTTTGGGCACGTTTCGGGGTCTCGGTCGATGTTAGTGAACATTTCGAAGGACAGAGGACATCTATCGACCAAAAGAAGATTAGACCCAAGAAAGGATACATTGCCCAAGAATCTGATGGAAAATCACCTCATAGTAAGAAATATTTAATATGATAAATCGTTGTTCTGTCGAAATATTTTAAACGCATAATCCGCCATTTTGTTTGTTATCGCTTCACTTGGCGAACCCTGTATTGCACAGTAAGGATAATTTTAGAAATGTAAATCAGCGGTTGCATTAATAACTAATTTGTCTTTCGATTCCTGTCAACCCTGTATTTTTTTGTCAAGTATATGATTAGCTTTCGATTAAACTAGATCACTCTGAAAGATGACGTCCGACATTTTGAGGCTTGATTTGCTAGTATTTTCATTGTATAACCACGGTTTTGTATGGCTAAATATGCACATTTTCGAACAAACTCTATATGTATGTTGTAAAATGATGTTACAGGAGTGTCATCGGAAGAATTCTGAGAAGGTTAGTGAAAAAATTAATATATTTTGGCGATGATTACGTTATAGCTCTCTTTGGCTTGAATCGATGCTCTGGTAACGTTTGCACATGTGGTATGCTAACTTATCGATTTATTGTGTTTTCGCTGTAAAACGCTTAGAAAATCTGAAATATTGTCTGAAATCACAAGATCTGGGTCTTTCCATTGCTATGCTTTGTCTATTCTTATGAAATGTTTTATTAAGAGTAAATTGGTCATACACGTTGCTCTCTATAGTAATTCTAGTCGTCTTGTGATGGTAGGTGCAATTGTAAACTGTGATTTCTACCTGAAATATGCACTTTTTTCTAACAAAACCTATCCTATACCATAATATGTTATCAGACTGTCATCTGATGAGGTTTTTTATTGGTTAGTGGCTATTTATATCTTTATTTGGCCGAATTTGTGATAGCTACTGATGGAGTAAAAAACTGGTGGAGTAAAAAAAGTGGTGTCTTTTGCTAACGTGGTTAGCTAATAGATTTACATATTGTGTCTTCCCTGTAAAACATTTTAAAAAACAGAAATGATGGGTTTATTCACAAGATCTGTATCTTTCATCTGGTGTCTTGGACTTGTGATTTAATGATATTTAGATGCTACTATCTACTTGTGAAGCTATGCTAGCTATGCTAATCAGTGTGTGGGGGGGGGGGGGGTGGGGGGTGATCCCGGACCCGGGGTAGAGGCTCGTGAAAGGTTAAACAAATCAAAATATATTTTAGATTTTAGATTCTTCAAAGTAGCCACCCATTGCCTTGATGACAGCTTTGCACACACTTGGCATTCATCAACCAGCTTCACCTGGTAGTGTGAGTCAATAAACCCTGGTAAAATTTATTTTCTCATTTAGTGATAATTAAAATGTAGGGGAGGAGGCTCATTAGAATATTTTAAGGACTTGGTATGCGCACAGCTTTTATTGTGCAACCGTGAGTGAGAGTGTTATTCCAGTCTATCTAATATGTTGTGTTATGCCAATACACATTAAATGTAATGTTATTTTGTGAAAGACTCATTTATGGTCTTGTGTAACTTGAGAACAGTTGACTAAATCAGTCAGTGGTTCTCATTTCCCTCCTCTGGGACCCCCAGCTGTTCCAGCGGTAGCTCACTTGATTCAACTTGTCAATTAACACAATAATAACACATATGGAATTTTAACAATATAATAAAAAAATACCTGTATGGTTCTGCAAAAGGATCTACAAAAAAAACTTTCAGATTGAGATTTTGGTGCTTTATAGAACCTTAGCAAAGGGTTCTTTATAGCACAATACAGGTTCCATTTAGAACCTTATAATTATTATTTTACTAGGCCGGTCAGTTAAGAAAAAAATATTATTTACAATGACGGCCTAGGGACAGCGAGATAACTGCCTTGTTCAGGGGCAGAACAACAGATTTTTACCTTGTCAGCTCGGGGATTTGATCTAGTAACTCTGATAGATTCCCTGCTTAACATACTGTAGCTTCCGCCACTTTTTCTCTCACTACAGATTGTCTACATTTATGAACCCATTTCTCTGAACAACCCTGTGGACCTCCAGTTGTCATCCAATTTCCGTCCCGCAAAAACCTCCCACATCCCAAGTAGGGTTGACGTCCCGGTAACTGGCAGAATACCCCTATACACATGGATCCTAGGCCCCTGAAGGGGTTGGGACCCATCCCTTGAAAAGAGCACAAAGTGCCACCTACAGAACAAAACCAGTGTTTGTGACAATTAATGGGTACCCCTTCTGCGTTTACTGGAGAACACCTCATTGTTTGTTCCACACAACCAGAACACCATTCTAGTAAGGTATCTTTTTTAGTAGCACAATATCTTTTTGTAACGCATTATCTTTTTTGTGGCACGATATCTTTTTGTAACACATTATCTTTTAAAAGACATTATCTTTTTAATAACACATGATCTTTTTAGTAGCACAATATCTTTTTATTTTTACAACTTTCAGAACATTTTGCAGAAGGACAGCAATCTTTTTTCTTTCAACCTCTCTTCCCTCTTTCATCTCGCTCCCTCCTTTCAAATATGTTCTCTGCTTTCTCTTACTCCATTTCTCTCCACTTGAGAACATTCTGGGGAATTTATTGTACTGTAATTCCTCTCAGGTGCCTTATTGAGTGCCAAACCCCTTCATTTTTGCATTTAACATTTTTACGAGGAATGGGATTTTTTTTCTACTCAACTAACTCAACTTTTCCCTCTCCTTTTCATCTACATGTTCTTCCACAGACCACGCCAGCAACCTGGGGTTGCAGGTGTGTGTGTGTGTGTGTGTGTGTGTGTGTGTGTGTGTGTGTGTGTGTGTGTGTGTGTGTGTGTGTGTGTGTGTGTGTGTGTGTGTGTGTGTGTGTGTGTGTGTGTGTGTGTGTGTGTGTGTGTGTGTGTGTGTGTGTGTGTGTGTGTGTGTGTGCATGATAAACGGGGCTACAGGTGTGAGTGGGCGAGGTTGTAATTACTGAGAGAATGTCACAGAACACTGGACATAAGCCCTAAATCCTATTCACATGCTGCTACACCCCAGTTCATAGAGAATGAATCATCAGCTCAATGCCAAATTTATACCTTGTATAAAATCAGCTATGGAAATGTCTCTCTCTCTCTCTCTCTCTCTCTCTCTCTCTCTCTCTCTCTCTCTCTCTCTCTCTCTCTCTCTCTCTCTCTCTCTCTCTCTCTCTCTCTCTCTCTCTCTCTCTCTCTCTCTCTCTCTCTCTCTCTCTCTCTCTCTCTCTCTCTCTCTCTCTCTCTCTCTCTCTCTCTCTCTCTCTCTCTCTCTCTCTCTCTCTCTCTCTCTCTCTCTCTCTCTCTCTCTCTCTCTCTCTCTCGCAGTGCATGCTGGGTGTTTTTGGAGTTTGAGTGTTTGGTGTGGAAAGCACTATCCTAACTAACTTTCTTGATTCTTTTCTTTACATGTTATTTTCTATGGTGGAGGGTTAATGCAATATTTGTTTTAGCGGTATCCAAAGTTTTTTTTCAAAGTTAGGGTGGAAGAGGACAGAGTAACTTTCCTGGGGTTTGGAAGTTGTGGTGTGCGCGATGGCTTCTCAGCCTAGCGCGGAGGAGACGCTGTCTATACAGCATGGATTCAGGTGTGTTCCTGAGAACGGAGTTAAGGTGGAGGAGGTTCTGCTCGCGGTCGGTGAACAGGTAGGAGCTGAGTTTATACATTCTGCTTCTAGAATGAACAAAGCTGTGGTTGTGTTCATGAAAAGGGCTAATTTGGTTGGTAGGCTAATTGCTAGCGGAATATTTGTAAGGGATGTGTTGGTGTCAATTTCACCTCTCTCTACCCCTTCAACAAGAGTTGTAGTGGCAAATTTGCCTCCGTTTATTACGGATGATCAAATTAGGAAAGAGCTGAGTCGTTTTGGTAAGTTTGCTAGCGGTTTCCGTGTACTGTCAGCAGGGTTTCAGGCAGATGTCGTTAAGCACGTTGTTTCGTTCCGGAGGCAAGTGTTTATGTTTCTGAACAACAACGAGCAACAGCTAAATGTGCACTTTAAAGTGAGACATGGGGAGGGGCTCTATGCAGGTTTTGCCAGCACAGATAGTCTACGGTGTTTTGAATGTGGGGATTTGGGGCACAAGAGTTTTGCGTGCCCACACAAAGGCCGTAGACAAGGTGAGGGTACAAGCGCCAGTGGGGGAAATCGAGGTCAAAGTGCAGGGGGTAAGGAGATGCAGACAGCAGAGGCTGGGCCTAGTCAGGTTAGAGATGGTGGTGTAGATGAGGCTGGGCCTAGTCAGGCTAGAGATGGTGGGGAAGCAGAGGCCGGGTCTAGTCAGGCTAGAGATGGTGGGGTAGCTGAGGCTGGGCCTAGTTATGCTATGGAGGGTGGTGTAAAGGGTGCTGGGTCTAGGCAGGATATGGATGGTGGTATAGCAGAGGCTGAGTCTAGTCAGGCTATGGATGGTGGGGTAGCTGAGGCTGGCCCTAGTCATGCTATGGAGGGTGGGGTAGCTGAGGCTGGCCCTAGTCATGCTATGGAGGGTGGTGTAGATGATACTGGGTCTAGTCAGGTTATTCTAGTGGATGAGGAGAGTATAGTGGGGAAGTGTAAGAGATTAGGGGGGGAGGAGGAGGGTGTCAAGCGGAAAAGGAAAAAGGGTGTGGACAAAGGCACCATGGAAATGTTGCCTGTTGCTGTGGGTGAGGCCCTAACCAGAGAGAAAGAGCAGGTGGTCAGGGTGGGAGATAGAGAAGAGGAGGAAAGTGAGTCTGAGGAAGAGGATGAGGAGTTATTTTTTTCAGACTCCTCTTCAATTGGCCCGGAGCTGACAGCCAGTCAACCAGAGGGGTCTAAGTACACGTTGAGAGAACTGACAAGGTTCCTGAATGAGACTAAGGGGAAAAAAGTTAATCTTGAGGCTTTTTTTCCTGATCCTAGAAAGTTTGTAAGATCAGTACAACATTCTATGAGAAATGAGGGGCATGGTGTCCTCTCTCCCAAGAAACGGTTTAGGTTGAGGAAGTGGGTCACAACAGTGCGTAAAGGTTTACCTTCAGACACTGTTTAAATGTTTAATTTCTTTCTGACACTGGGGCTTTTTGAGCTTTGCTATTGGTCTATTTCTCTGCTGGCTTTTCTCCCACTTCTTATGGAGACTCTTTGGGTAGGCTCGCTTAATATAAATGGCGCCAGAGATGCGGGAAAGAGGAGTGTGTTGGGTGAATATGTAAAACAAAAAAAAGTACATGTGTTATTTCTGCAGGAGACGCATAGTGATGTGGTGAATGAAGTTGATTGGGGGCTCTGGTGGAAAGGGGCAAGTGTGTTGAGCCATGGGACAAATCTTAGTGCAGGGGTGGCAGTCCTTTTTGCACCGGGTCTGTCTGTAAAAATTTGCTCCTCAAAGGAAGTGTGTAAGGGTAGGTTGCTTGTTGTTAAAGCAGAAATTAACAGCATGGGTTTTGTTTTTATAAATGTGTATGCGCCTAACACAGGGAGAGAAAGAGGGGTTCTATTTGGGAGTCTTAGACAGGAACTCTCACAAGTAGCGCCTGAGGAGACGCTGGTGATCGGAGGTGACTGGAACTGTACAATGGATTTTACAAAAGACAGAAATGGGGAAGAGCCTCATTCAGTGTCAGTGGGAGTGTTAGGGGACATCATTAATCAGTTTGACCTAGTGGATGTTTGGAGAACTAAACATCCAAACACAAGACAGTATACATGGGTGAAGGTTTTTGGGGCTAGGGTGAGTGCAGCCCGACTTGATCGTTTTTACATATCTAGGAATCAGAGCAATAGGCTGCTGGGCGCTACCATTCTCCCAGTGGGGTTTTCGGACCATCACATAACCATGGCTCGGCTGTCTATTTCACCAGGGCCCCGGCAGGCATCTTATTGGAAGTTCAATGTAAAGCTCTTACAAGATGCCACTTTTTGCTCAGTTTTCCAGACTTTTTGGGAAAGGTGGGGGCAGCGAAGAGAGGAGTATGAGTCTCTGAGTCAATGGTGGGATGTGGGGAAAGTGCAAATTCGGCTTTTCTGTCAACAGTACACAGCTCTCTCATCCTCAGAGGCTAGGAGAGTATTGGGGGAACTAGAATGGTGTATTAGTGAGATGGAGGTAGAGATGGTGGGGCAAGGCAATGTAGGCCTCCAGGCTAACTTAGCCGAATTACGTAGGGACCTGGGTAGTTTTTTCCAGGTTAAAGCAAAGGGAGCACTTGTAAGAGCTAGGTTCTCCATGCTCAAGGAGATGGATGCTCCCAGCTCCTTCTTCTTTGGTTTGGAAAGACAGAGCAGTGAAGCCAAGGGTATGCATTGTCTACGGCTGTCTGATGGGCGGGTGACCTCTGTGGTGGGGGAGATGCGGGAGCGGACTGTGGAGTTTTATACTGAATTGTATAGGGCAGAAATGTGTGATCCTATGTGTGCTCAGGTCTTGTTCGCAGGACTCCCTAAGCTCTCTCGGGCACAGAGGGATGAAATGGACATTCCTCTGTTGTCACATGAACTGGCAGAGGCCGTAACCCAGATGTCCCCCGGTCGTGCACCCGGGGTCGATGGACTTCCAGTGGAGTTTTACAAAAAATTCTGGGGAACTATTGGACAGGATTTCTTTTGCGTGTTGCGTGAATGCGTCGAGGTAGGAGAGTTGCCGATGAGCTGCCGTCGGGCGGCTCTGACGCTCCTGCCCAAAAAAGGGGACTTAAGAACTGGAGGCCTGTGGCATTACTCTGTGCGGACTATAAGATATTTGCCAAGGTCCTCTCTAACAGACTGAAGTCCCATCTGGACTCTATAATACACAAGGACCAGACATATTGTGTACCGGGACGCTCAATCACGGACAACTTGTTCTTGATTAGGGACATGTTGGACTTGTCGAGAGGTTCTAATGTGAACTTTGGACTGGTCTCTTTAGATCAAGAGAAGGCTTTTGATAGAGTGGATCATGAGTATCTGTTTAATGTGATGTCTGTGTTTGGGTTTGGGAAGAGCTTTGTGAACTGTGTGAAGCTGTTGTATGCTGGGGCGTCATGTATGGTTAAGGTGGGAGGGGCGCTCAGTAGGCCTGTCTGGGTGAGACGGGGCATTAGACAAGGATGCCCTCTATCTGGGCAGCTGTACACACTAGCCATTGAGCCTTTTTTAGGACTGCTACGCAGGAGACTGCGGGGAGTGTGCTGGACAGGCATGGAGGTGGTGACAGGAATAGCAGTCTCAGCATACGCAGATGATGTTTCTGTGATGGTCAGGGATGGGCAAGATATGCAGGAACTAGAGACCAGTCTGAAGGTGTACGAGGGAGCTTCATCAGCTAAGGTAAACTGGGGAAAGAGCAAAGCTCTGTTATGTGGGGCATGGGGGGATAGGGCTCCTCCTCTGCTTCCAGGGGGTTTGCAGTGGGGTTGTGAAGGGCTTAAAGTGTTGGGGGTGTACCTGGGCTCGGAGAGGTGGGTCAGCAAGAACTGGGAGGGGCTGTCACAGGCAGTGGTGTCAAGACTGGCCAGGTGGAGGTGGCTCCTGTCCCAAGTGTCATATAGAGGGAGGGTGCTGATAATCAACAACCTGGTGGCATCTTCCTTGTGGCATAAACTGGCTGTCCTCAACCCCCCCGCCGGTCTGCTTGCAGACCTGCAACGCAAGCTGGTGGACTTCTTTTGGTCGGGACATCACTGGCTGAAGGCAGCAGTGTTGTACATGACCGTCCACGAAGGAGGACAGGGCCTGGTGGAACTGGAGAGCAGGATGGCTGCTTTCCGGCTAAAGGCGGTGCAGAGACTGCTGTACCATACTGATGTTGGCTGGAGGGAACCAGCATGCGCGCTGCTGAGGAGAGCTGGCGGATTAGGGTTGGACCGGCAGCTGTTCCTCATGAAGCTGGAGAGGCTGAGTACAGCAGGTCTCTCAGAGTTTTACTCTGCGGTGCTGAGGGCCTGGCAGCTGCTAAGGCCCACACGAGAAGGGGGTGTGGAGCCTGGGCAGTGGGTGTGGGAGGAGCCTATTTTCCACAACCCAGCCATCCCTTTGAGATCGGTTCAGTCGGCCACCCTGCAGAGGCAACTGATGGCAGGGGGTTTACAAAGGCTAGGTGACCTGAGACTGCTGGAAGAGGAGGGGTGGAAAACCCCGGAGGTCTTGGCGCAACAAACAGGAATAACGTCTCTTAGGCTGCTGGAGAGATTCCTGGAGGAGGTCCAGGAGGCACTGTCTGAGCCGGTAAGGGGGGTGTTTGAGAGGCCAAAGGGAGAGGGGCCACCAATGTTTCCGCCACTGCAGGTGACGGCAGAGACTGGAGACTGGCAAGGGGGTCTGGAGGACTTGTTAGATTTTAACACTCCGAGCCTGGGGGAGTTTGAGGGGGTGGGAGGTAAAGCCCTCTACAACCTCTGCGTTAAGGTTAGGAACATTAGAAGCCTAACAGGAGTGAAGGCACATCAGTGGCAGGGGGTATGTGGGGCGGAGAGTATGGTGGGTTTTAGATGGAGGGCGCTCTACAAACCCCCAGTACCAAAGAGGTCAGGGGACCTCCAGTGGAGGGTTCTTCATGGAGCCCTGGCCACTAACAGCTGGTTGGCACGGGTTGATCCGGGAATTGGGCAGGGGTGTCCTTTCTGTCAAATGAAAGAAACTGTGATTCATGTGTTTTCTGTGTGCACCAGGTTAATGCCATTAATGTCTCTGTTGGAATGTCTGTGTGACAGGTTGGGGGTGGTTTTTGCTGTTGGGATGTTTATAATGGGATACAGGTATTCGAGTAAGGAGAAAGAAAAATGTGTTTTGTTGAATTTTCTGTTTGCTCAGGCAAAATTAGCTATTTGGCTAACAAGGAGAAACAGGGTCAAAGGTGGGGGGATAACAGACCCTTTACTACTGTTTAATGGGATGGTCTCTGCGCGCCTTAGGGTTGAGTTTGAGTTCTATAAATTGATCAAATGTGTGGAGATGTTTGAGGAGATATGGTGTGTTGGGGGGGCTGTCTGTATTGCTGGGGAAGATGTTTTGGATATACGGTTGTAGGAGAGGGTATTGGTTTTGTGTATGGTGATGGTGATGGTGGTTTGTATCATGTGGTAGATGGAAAGGTGAGTATGGTACATGTATGCAGTACAGGATATATTTTTGTTTTTTTATTTTAGGGGGGGGTGAGTTTAAAATGAAATGAGAATGTTTCAATAAAGAAAGACAAAAAGTCAAGTCTCTCTCTCTCTCTCTCTCTCTCTCTCTCTCTCTCGCTCTCTCTCGCTCTCTCTCGCTCTCTCTCGCTCTCTCTCGCTCTCTCTCGCTCTCTCTCGCTCTCTCTCGCTCTCTCTCTCTCTCTCGCTCTCTCTCTCATTTGTATCACAAAGCAAAAAGCCTTCCTTATAGTAACCCTCTGATTAATAAGCATTTGTTCAAAGACATAATTACTATATACAATGCCTATTATTTTGAAAAACCACAGTGTTGTTGTTTGAGGAAATGTGTTTAGAAGATAAAACAATCTGTATTGAGAGAGATAGTGATCATTAGGTATTAATTCATTCAGCTCTATTCACTGAGGCTTCCATTTAGCAGATGTATTTCCTAGAGAAAAGTGACGTTGATAACGTCCCTGTAATTCTTCCTTCATCCCTTTCTAGCTATTACCATATAAATTGATTCCAGTTCCATGACCATTGTTCCCATAGGATCTCTAGTTCTAATTCTTAGTTCTAGCCCATTCCATCACGGTTGGGACGATGGATGTGTCAGTTGGTGATAATCATCCCATATCAGCATATTTATTTAGATTAGTTATTTGGGTTAGCTTTAGGTTAGTAAGTGACTACAAACATTTTATATTCAACTAACATTTCCTGATCTCTATCTATGTGACAGACTTTGCCGTAAAGGTCCATCATTAATTGACCACTGAATCACTGTCACCTCCCCAAGTTCTTAATTTGACCCCAATATGGACTCAACAAACTCTCAAGTAATATTGAACTATTAGTCAATATTAGTGAACTACTAGTCATATTGGAAGTTCATATCAGTAGTCTGACATTTTCTAAACATCGTACAACTATTACCACCAGCTGTTCACTTAACTCATCTGACTACCAGTCAATGACTCATGTCATCCCGTTTCTCTATCCACACATCCGTCCATCCATCCTTCCATGTCTCTTTTATCCATCCATCGCACCCTTATCTTATTTTCTACTCTTTTTTTTATTTCCAGTATGCCCACCGTGCCAGTGTTTGTGTAGCTCTGCCATGATTAAAGTAATGGGGGTGCGAGCGTATCACAGAAGGCCTAATATCGCATCCGTTCCCAGACTCATTACATTAATGGGTTTTCTTTTTCCAGACAGCTTCCCGCCTTCTCACAGCAACCCTGTGGAAAACATCTGTCGGAGTCTATGACCTTATGGTGGAGGCATAGTCACTAACTAACGTACGCAAGGGGGGATAATAAAGATGTCAGCGGTTCTTCCGAGCTATGATATCACTTAAACATTACTTTGAAGCCACTCATTTAACAATTACTCCAATGTCTCTTTTTAAACAACAGGCTTTTTAGGGGGCTGATACCAGAGGTGTGTGAGATCTAAAGCAATAAAGAAAGCTTATGGATGACAAGGCATGTACAGGTGCAAGAGAGTAGACAGTATTATCTTGTAAGTCTTGGAAAACTCCCCTGTCCCAGACATTGTAAGCGTTAGTTAGATGTTCTTACACTGGCGGTGAATGGAATGCAAAACAGAAATGTAAATACTTGGAAAACAAGAGAGACTGGAGACAGAGAGTCTGGAGATGGAGAGACTGGAGACGGAGGGACTGGAGACGGAGGGACTGGAGACGGAGAGACTGGAGAAGGAGGGACTGGAGACGGAGGGACTGGAGACGGAGGGACTGGAGAAGGAGGGACTGGAGAAGGAGGGACTGGAGACGGAGGGACTGGAGACGGAGGGACTGGAAACGGAGGGACTGGAAACGGAGGGACTGGAGACGGAGAGACTGGAGACGGAGAGACTGGAGACGGAGAGACTGGAGAGACTGGAGACGGAGGGACTGGAGACGGAGGGACTGGAGACGGAGAGACTGGAGACGGAGGGACTGGAGACGGAGGGACTGGAGAAGGAGGGACTGGAGACGGAGGGACTGGAGACGGAGGGACTGGAGACGGAGGGACGGGAGACGGAGGGACTGGAGACGGAGGGACTGGAGACGGAGGGACTGGAGACGGAGGGACTGGAGACGGAGGGACTGGAGACGGAGGGACTGGAGACGGAGGGACTGGAGAAGGAAGGACTGGAGACGGAGGGACTGGAGACGGAGAGACTGGAGACGGAGGGACTGGAGACGGAGGGACTGGAGACGGAGAGACTGGAGACGGAGGGACTGGAGACGGAGGGACTGGAGAAGGAGGGACTGGAGATGGAGGGACTGGAGACGGAGGGACTGGAGACGGAGGGACTGGAGACGGAGGGACTGGAGAAGGAGGGACTGGAGACGGAGAGACTGGAGACGGAGAGACTGGAGACGGAGGGACTGGAGGCGGAGGGACTGGAGAAGGAGGGACTGGAGACGGAGGGACTGGAGACGGAGGGACTGGAGACGGAGGGACTGGAGACGGAGGGACTGGAGACGGAGGGACTGGAGACGGAGGGACTGAGACGGAGGGACTGGAGACGGAGAGACTGGAGACGGAGAGACTGGAGACGGAGAGACTGGAGACGGAGGGACTGGAGACGGAGGGACTGGAGACGGAGGGACTGGAGAAGGAGCTACTACTACGAGATGTGACAGGCTTCCCTATAGAGTTTATGGTTATTCTCTTTATCCACACACACGCGCGCACACACACACACACACACACACACACACACACACACACACACACACACACACACACACACACACACACACACACACACACACACACACACACACACACACACACACACACACACACACACACACACACACACACACACACACACACACACACACACACACACACACACACACACACACAGTCTGACTGGTGAGGAAGTGGGACAGGAACACATAGAGCCTCTCTGGAACGGAGAGCGGTTGACTTTCTGGAACTCTTCACATGTCCCGCAGAATTCCTCAATCCGTCACAGCAGCGGAGAGACAGAGAGACAGGCTCGACAGGGCCGGCTGGGATCCACAGAACTTTACAGGGAAATCTGTCGGATGCAGCCAAAGAAAACTCTATGGTTCTAAATAGGTTGATGATAGAAAGAGGTAAGTCTACAGGGAATAACACCCCGTTCAATATCCATTGACAGTAAATGTGTGAGATTCTACAATCGCATACTTTATGGTGGATGGCAACAGACCTCTCTTCTAGACTATATATCTGTACCATCTGTATAAAAATGTCTTAGGTGCCATGGTCACTGTTAAGCTATGCATATTTAAGTTTGGCTTGGATTCACTCAGCATTAACCAGTGTTCACCAACATTGGCCGACAGCCACATAGCAGATGTTTTGGCGGTGTTGGAGGTATACCTGTGGTATGAGCTGACATATTGGTGAGTGGCTGCTCCGTGTCACAAACCACTCCCTTCATTAAATTCTCAGACAACACAAAGATTCCTTGATGCCCTTCCAGACTCCCTCTGCCTACCCAAGGACGTCAGAGGACAAAAATCTGTTAACCACCTAACTGAGGAATTCAATTTAACCTTGCGCAATACCCTAGATGCAGTTGCACCCCTAAAAACTAAAAACATTTGTCATAAGAAACTAGCTCCCTGATGTACAGAAAATACCCGAGCTCTGAAGCAAGCTTCCAGAAAATTGGAACGGAAATGGCGCCACACCAAACTGGAAGTCTTCCGACTAACTTGGAAAGACAGTACCGTGCAGTATCGAAGAGCCCTCACTGCTGCTCGATCATCCTATTTTTCCAACTTAATTGAGGAAAATAAGAACAATCCCAAATTTATTTTTGATACTGTCGCAAAGCTAACTAAAAAGCAGCATTCCCCAAGTGAGGATGGCTTTCACTTCAGCAGTAATAAATTCATGAACTTCTTTGAGGAAAAGATCATGATCATTAGAAAGCAAATTACGGACTCCTCTTTAAATCTGCGTATTCCTCCAAAGCTCAGCTGTCCTGAGTCTGCAAAACTCTGCCAGGACCTAGGATCAAGAGAGACACTCAAGTGTTTTAGTACTATATCTCTTGGCACACTGATGAAAATAATCATGGCCTCTAAACCTTCAAGCTGCATACTGGACCCTATTCCAACTAAACTACTGAAAGGGCTGCTTCCGGTGCTTGGCCCTCCTCTGTTGAACATAATTAACGGCTCTCTATCCACCGGATGTGTACCAAACTCACTAAAAGTGGCAGTAATAAAGCCTCTCTTGAAAAAGCCAAACTTTGACCCAGAAAATATAAAAAACTATCGGCCTATATCGAATCTTCCATTCCTCTCAAAAAAATTTGAAAAAGCTGTTGCGCAGCAACTCACTGCCTTCCTGAAGACAAACAATGTATACGAATAATGCTACAGTCTAGTTTTAGACCCCATCATAGCACTGAGACTGCACTTGTGAAGGTGGTAAATTACCTTTTAATGGCGTCAGACCGAGGCTCTGCATCTGTCCTCGTGCTCCTAGACCTTAGTGCTGCCTTTGATACCATCGATCACCACATTCTTTTGGAGAGATTGGAAACCCAAATTGGTCTACACGGACAAGTTCTGGCCTGGTTTAGATCTTATCTGTCGGAAAGATATCAGTTTGTCTCTTTGAATGGTATGTCCTCTGACAAATCAACTGTACATTTCGGTGTTCCTCAAGGTTCCGTTTGAGGACCACTATTGTTTTCACTATATATTTTACCTCTTGGGGATGTCATTCGAAAACATAATGTTAACTTTCACTGCTATGCGGACGACACACAGCTGTACATTTCAATGAAACATGGTGAAGCCCCAAAATTGCCCTCGCTAGAAGCCTGTGTTTCAGACATAAGGAAGTGGATGGCTGAAAACGTTCTACTTTTAAACTCGGACAAAACAGAGATGCTTGTTCTAGGTCCCAAGAAACAAAGAGATCTTGTGTTGAATCTGACAATTAATCTTGATGGTTGTAAAGTCGTCTCAAATAAAACTGTGAAGGACCTCGGCGTTACTCTGGACCCTGATCTCTCTTTTGACGAACATATCAAGATTGTTTCAAGGACAGCTTTTTTCCATCTACGTAACATTGCAAAAATCAGAAACTTTCTGTCCAAAAATGATGCAGAAAAATTAATCCATGCTTTTGTTACTTCTAGGTTAGACTACTGCAATGCTCTACTTTCCGGCTACCCGGATAAAGCACTAAATAAACTTCAGTTAGTGCTAAATACGGCTGCTAGAATCCTGACTAGAACCAAAACATTTTATCATATTACTCCAGAGCTAGCCTCCCTACACTGGATTCCTGTTAAGGCAAGGGCTGATTTCAAGGTTTTCCTGCTAACCTACAAAGCATTACATCGGCTTGCTCCTACCTATCTTTCCGATTTGGTCCTGCCGTACATACCTACACGTACGCTACGGTCACAAGACGCATAAGAAGAAAAAAACAAACATGAATTAACATGAAAAATAAAATAAGGTGTACATAAAAATGGAACTGGGAGAGAAATGCATCTGCTAACTAATCCTGGAAGTACTGTCAACTGTCAATTGTCCCTACAATTTCTAAGCAAACAGCTGGAGGCAGGGCTTTCTCCTATAGATCTCCATTTTTATGGAATGGTCTGCCTACCCATGTGAGAGACGCAGACTCGGTCTCAACTTTTAAGTCTTTACTGAAGAATCATCTCTTCAGTGGGTCATATGATTGAGTGTAGTCTGGGCCAGGAGTGTGAAGGTGATCGGAAAGGCTCTGGAGCAACGAACTGCCCTTGCTGTCTCTGCCTGGCCGGTTCCCCTCTCTCCACTGGGATTCTCTGCCTCTAACCCTATTACAGGGGTTGAGTCACTGACGTGATCTTCCAGTCTGGGTTGGCACCCCCCCTTGGGTTGTGCCGTGGTGAAGATCTTTGTGGGCTATACTCTGCCTTGTCTCAGGATGGTAAGTTGGTGGTTGAAGGTATCCCTCTAGTGGTGTGGGGGTTGTGCTTTGGCAAAGTGGGTGGGGTTATATCCTTCCTGTTTGGCCCTGTCCGGGGGTATCATCGGATGGGGCCACAGTGTCTCCTGACCCCTCCTGTCTCAGCCTCCAGTATTTATGCTGCAGTAGTTTATGTGTCGGGGGGCTAGGGTCAGTCTGTTATATCTGGAGTACTTCTCCTGTCTTATCCGGTGTCCTGTGTGAATTTAAGTATGCTCTCTCTAATTCTCTCTTTCTTTCTCTTTCTTGGAGGACCTGAGCCCTAGGACCATGCCGCAGAACTACCTGGCATGATGACTCCCTGCTGTCGCCAGTCCACCTGGCCGTGCTGCTGCTCCAGTTTCAACTGTTATGCCTGCGGCTATGGAACCCTGACCTGTTCACCGGACGTGCTACCTGTCCCAGACCTGCTGTTTTCAACTCTCTAGAGACCGCAGGAGCGGTAGAGATACTCTTAATGATTGGCTATGAAAAGCCAACTGACATTTACTCCTGAGGTGCTGACTTGCTGCACCCTCGACAACTACTGTGATTATTATTATTTGACCATGCTGGTCATTTATGAACATTTGAACAACTTGGCCATGTTCTGTTATAATCTCCACCCGGCACAGCCAGAAGAGGACTGGCCACCCCCCATAGCCTGGTTCCTCTCTAGGTTTCTTCCTAGGTTTTGGCCTTTAAAGGGAGTTTTTCCTAGCCACCGTGCTTCTACACCTGCATTGCTTGCTGTTTGGGGTTTTAGGCTGGGTTTCTGTACAGCACTTTGAGATATCAGCTGATGCAAGAAGGGCTATATAAATTGATTTGATTTGATTTGATTATTATCCCTGCTAGAAGTTCCAAACAGCGCCAGAAAGTGTAGGCTCTATCAATGCTACACATAATGTCTCTCAAATGTCAAACCATTGATGTTAAGATAATGCATGTTCTCTTGTTAATTTAGATGGGGGAGATTTATGCCTACCAGTACTCAAATGTTTTCATTTGTAACGCGGCTGCACGAACATTTAAGGCATCTGCATGTGATTTGTCGGATTATAGTTGGTGTGGTTTCGTTGTATCCAATGGCAGTGTCTGCTATACGGTAACACAACAATGAGCGGCTTGTGGATTTGACAGCTCTAACACAGTTCCACATCCGTCACTGCCAAACAACACCATGCTGATGTAAATCTGATTGAATCTGCTCACTAAAAACAAATGGTTCTATACAGCAGGGGTTATTTGGCTTGTAACTATAGATGAACCCTATTTGGTGCTATGTGATAGCTTGTTTTATAAGGCTATAATTAGAACCTGTATGGTGCTATAAATGACCCTTTCCTAAGGTTCTATAAAGAACAATAAAAAAAGGTTCTAAATAGCACCAAAAAGTGTTCTGCTATGGTTACAACCTTTTTGGGGCTATATAGAACCTTAATGGAGCATGGTTCTATACAGAACCATTCTCAATCGGAAAGGTTCTTTGTAGAACCATACAGGTTTTTATTTATTCTGGTTTTAACAGTCATATTATATTGTTAAAATTCCATAGGTTTTATTAATGTGTTTATTAACAAGTTGAATCAGGTGTTCTAGCTCTGGAACAGCTGGGTTCCTGAGGAGAGAACTGAGAACTACTGATTTAGTCAACCACTCTCAATTGACACAAGGCAATATGTGATTCTTTCACAAAACACCATCACTGGCTATAGTCATATATAATATGCAATAACATAACACAACACATTACATATACTGGAATGACACTCTCACCTTACTCTCAACCTACATTTTAATTATCACTACAATAGGAAATAGCCCTTTTTTGAACTGCAAAGAACCATTGAAGGGCTCAAAGAGTTCTTTGTGTTGGTGTGGTTCCACATAGAACCATCACCCTTCCCAGAGAACCCTTGAGGAACCCACATTGTTTTGTGTAGCCTTTAATCTCTTGATTATGGTGCATTACAGTCCATTCTGACAAAGGTCATAAAGCAAAGACCAGGATGCTGGACCATGGGAACCTGACCATGTCACAGAGAAGAAATGCCAGTGCTATTAGCCTTCCTGATAAATCTAACAAAATAAATCAACATCAAATGAATTCAGTTTATTTTCATAATAATAAAAGCCATAAAACCAAAGGATATGGATTTATTGTAGTCATAGTGGGAAGCTCATCGGGCCTCCAGAGAGAGAGAGAGAGAGAGAGAGAGAGAGAGAGAGAGAGAGAGTGTGTGTGTGTGTGTGTGTGTGTGTGTGTGTGTGTGTGTGTGTGTGTGTGTGTGTGTGTGTGTGTGTGTGTGCGTGTGCGCGTGTGCGCGTGCGCGTGCACGTGCACATGAACGATCTGAAGAAGGCTACATCTGGAGAGTGTTAATGAATACATAAATATAGCTGGCCAACTCTATTCAGCCTTATTGATGACTAGACTAGCTGCTTTCAATCAGATAAGGGAGGAAAGGCGGGAGGGTCAAAACTCAAGCTGAAGAGGAGGAGGGGGAGAGGAAGAGGGACAGGAGAGAACGGGCTTTCATAGGAGAGGACTGCTGAAGCTTAAAGCCCTGCGATCACTTTGACTTGTAGAATAATGGCAATGTACTAAGTGTACCGAGTCTATGACCCTGATACGATGTACTATCTGACTCCATTATTATATGAATGCTATAGGCCCATGATCGTATCCAGTGGGTATATCCAAGGTTGCGAGCCTTACATAAAGAATACTATAAGATGCACATGTTTAGGTTTACCGTTATGCAATTAACTAAGAGGCTAAGGAACAAAGAGCTAGTATCTTGCAATCAATGTCCTGGCATTAAATGAGTTAACCTTAGCTCAGAGATACACAGTTAGAGAGTGAGCATATATGCTATGTATATTGTGAAAAACATTTACCATTAAACAAAAATAATAAAATCAAGGAATATTACTCGGGAATGTGAGGACTACGGTCGGTATCCATTTCAAAATGATTCGATTTATTACAATTAAATAAGAATACAATTAACAGATGGTACATACCAGAAATCCTCACAATGAAAAGAATACTAAATCTCCTAAGTCTTTTAACCGCATAGAAAATTCACCACAATGACCAAAAAAAATGTATATCAGGAAATCAGCTTTGCCAATGACTCCATGATCACCGTTTAAACCCAGCTTTGATTCTTTCCAAGAGCGCCAACTCACAGTATTTTACATCGTCTAATTAACATCACTTTGCTTGGCCCAAGACATTTAAACAAAGGCAGGAAAACAACACACATTCTGGGATCTAATCATCGCACCTCTTATCTAAAACATCCCGAGCGCACCCGTGTGTCCCTCCTCTTTGAACTATCTGCCGTTAGTTTCTCTGTAACAATAAATCCATAGCACTTGCAGTACAATTAAACATAGCAAAACCCATGGCTCTTTATGAACTCTTTAAACAATCCAAATGTGACAATTTAATTCACACAGTAACAATTCATTTCATCGATTCAAGTTTCATCAGTATTCACCTCTCCTGGCTTCAGTGACCCTAGGACTTCTGTGGGAATCTATCTTCATTGAGATTGCCACAGATAAGATGTGTATAACCCCTATGATAGCCCACAGATGGTCTGTCATGCAAACAATGCCATAAATCGTGATTGTGTCCATCAGGCTGAGCCTCGGCGCCAGCAAGTCACTAGACACATTTTTATCACTGGCCTTCATCATCGTTCACAATTGTTCACTCTCTTTATTTTTCCACTACAGACTCATAGTCTCGATCAATCCACCTAGGTATTCCCCTCTCAGAGCGACTCTGAGACATAGGGCAGATCAATCAAACATGGGCCGTTTAAAATGAGATGACTGCTGCTGGACTACCAGAGACCTTGGATAACCCAGAGGCCCGTATCAATTTATGCCTCGACTGTTGTGAATTTTCAATGGATTAGAAGTTACATTTAAATCTTTCATTTTTTTGCCCCAAGATGCATTTCAAATCAGAAAATCAGTAACCATGCTTGAGGATGTAAATTGTTCAGGCCGTGCTCCAACAGATTATGCGCTGTCAAGCTGTTCTTAGAATGGTGACGTTACCTGACCTTAACCACTAACAGGACGTGAACTAGACAAAACTGCAGCACACTCTTGTAATCAAAACGGCCACACACACTCCATAGTCTCTGTTGCCTGCAGTTACGGCAACACTCTCCGTCTGTTTTGGAGGTTGCGTTGGAATTGTGAGTTTTCAACAAAAGATCATATCAATATTGTACATGTATTTTGTTAAGTTAGGTTAGTACAATTGGCTTTAAGCTCACAATCAACGATCACACACTTCCACAGAACACAAAGTAAAATCCATTTATTTTTTGGAGCCTTCCATCCCGCTATCACAGATTAAATCCACCTCTCAATGTCTCTCAGCCAATCCCACCCATCTCCATAGAGCACCCTCTCTTGATTTCCATATGTTTTTCAACTGTGCTGCCAATGTCTTACATCGATTCTGAACCTTTCTAATCACATATTATCAACAGATTGCAATTTAAAAATGATGACCAGAAACAAACTGCTTAGGGGCAATACCAGAATAAGAGATCTAATGATTCTGTCTCTTCACAGGTTCTACTAAGCTATATGGAATTTTTTTAAGGTCATACCAATGATCATTTTGCTATTCGATTTTGAATTTTAAGTATAATTTTTACAATTATTTGATAAAAATATATAATTTTGCCTTTCTGCTTTTAGCCCATACAAAACACACAGAATAATAGAGTCACTACATTGAACAAGAGATAGTCAACCCCCCAAAAATGTAAGTTAGTTTATTCTGAAGTGTCTGTCTGAGAGATATAATAAAGATCAGGAAACATTATAAGCATTTTGTTTTTACATGTATTTAACCCCTTATTTTTGGCACTAAAGAGACTCCATAAACACCTCCATTCATTTTTTGAACTGATACCAAGGAATGTTCAGACGGGTCTTGTGAGGCCTGTGGATGTCCTAGAGCACAACGAACAACATGTACAAGTTCGTGAGAGTCTCATCCTTCCAAAGAGGGGTGTGTAGCCCAAACTGTTTGGACGCTAAGGACTGATGTTGGCAGATCGGTTGTACCAACATCAGACGAGTCTCAAGACACTAGCTGGGGCTCGTTGAGCAAAATGAAAAACCATTATATTCGTGAGAGTCTAATATTTCCATGGAGGGGTCATAATCGTTTTTAGGCCAAGACGTTTTTCAGGATGTGTCGTGGTCTGACAAACTGCTTTAGCTCTGTCACCTTTCACAACAGATGCGGAAGTGTGACATAGGTTGATGTGGTAGATTGAGACGCGTCCAATGGAGAGAAAAAAAACGGATATCTCTAGGCTAATCAGATTTCTGTGGGGGCACAGACATCAACCTTAGGGGGTTTTAATATAGTATAGTTATCATAGTTTGGTTGTAATCCAGAGAAGTTCAAAAAGTATCTACAATATTAATTGAGAGAGAGAGAAGAGAGAGAGAGAAAGAGAGAGAAAAAAGAGAGGGAGAGAGAGAGTTTAGAGAGAAAATAAAGAAAGAGAGAGAGAGTGAGAGAGAGAGAGGGAGAGAGAAAATAAAGAGGGAGAGAGAGAGAAAAGAAAGAGAGCGAGGGAGAGAGAGAGAAAACATAGAGAGAGGGGAAAGAGAGAGAGAAAAAATATAGAGAGAGAAAACGAAGAGAGAGAGAGGGGGATAGAGAGAGAGAGAGAGAGAGGGATAGAGAGAGAGAGAGAGAGAGAGAGAGAGAGAGAGAGAGAGAGAGAGAGAGAGAGAGAGAGAGAGAGAGAGAGAGAGAGAGAGAGAGAGAGAGAGAGAGAGAGAGAGAGAGAGAGAGAGAGAGAGAGAGAGAGAGAGAGAGAGAGAGAGAGAGAGAGAGAGTTTGATATATAGAGAGAGAGAGTGTTTGAGTTTTAAATAACCTTTACTGGGTCTGGGAACCCACAACACAATAAACACTCAAACAACAAAGGATATCTCATGGGCATCTGAATCAGCCCAAATGACCACTTCTACTGTAGCCTTCCCAGGGGTGTCCAGGCTAACCAAGCCTTCCCAGGGGTGTCCAGACTAACCAAGCCTTCCCAGGGAAGGGGTTAACCAAGCCTTCCCAGGGGTGTTCAGACTAACCAAGCCTTCCCAGGGGTGTCCAGGCTAACCAAGCCTTCCCAGGGGTGTCCAGGCTAACCAAGCCTTCCCAGGGGTGTCCAGGCTAACCAAGCCTTCCCAGGGGTGTCCAGACTAACCAAGCCTTCCCAGGGGTGTCCAGACTAACCAAGTCTTCCCATGGGTGTCCAGACTAACCAAGCCTTCCCAGGGGTGTCCAGGCTAACCAAGCCTTCCCAGGAGTGTCCAGGCTAACCAAGCCTTCCCAGGGGTGTCCAGGCTAACCAAGCCTTCCCAGGGGTGTCCAGGCTAACCAAGCCTTTCCAGGGGTGTCCAGGCTAACCAAGCCTTCCCAGGGGTGTCCAGACAAACCAAGCCTTCCCAGGGGTGTCCAGAAAAACCAAGCCTTCCCAGGAGTGTCCAGGCTAACCAAGATAGTAAGGATTTGATGGTTTCCTTTAGTCATCAAGTTTTCAAGATCTGCCAACTGCTCACGTGGACAGGATTATTCTATCCGCCCGAAGGCTGTCCCATGATCCACTGTCCCAACAATGTTGTGAAGCTGTAGTTTACACGGAGTGTCTGCGAATTCCACCAGCACAGTCTCCGCATTGCTCTCTTTCACCTTCATCCCCAGAAGGGAGGAGCAGCAGTGTATTGATTTCTGCAGGTCAGACCCTGCCTGACATACCTTCTGTACAGGATCATTGGGAGGCTGTTCTATGTCCACCAGGCAGAAGCGATAACCTCCTGGGGCCTCAGCCAGATAGAGGGCCTTTCCAAACTCAGTGAGGGGCCAAGCAAGCCGCTTAGCATTGCTGACAGCCTGGGTAGACTACAGAGTCAAACCGAGGAAGTCGTTGCCTATGTGATATTCTCCCACTCTATCATTGTTGATCAGTTCAGTCATAAAGTCATCATCCTCTGGCCAAAAGCCGACCTTTGTCTTGCTCCATTTTCCATCATAAGGGCCCTTACATCCTTCTTCAAACTCTTTGTGACGCAAAATATTCATGCCGAGCACATCTTGGTAAAAGGTGTCCACTTTGAAAATGAAATGCAAGGCTCGCCTCAAAGCCACTATAACCCAAGTGAGTTTGCTATGTACTATACAATTATATATCACACTCAGTTTGTCTACGTTGATTAAGGATCCTTGCAATTGATTGTCATATAGAAAAGAGAAAGGAAAAACAGAAGAAACAACAGAGAAAGAAGACAAAGTGAAAAAACACCCTACAGTATAAGGCATGATCCTTATCATTGTTTCATTTTCTCTGAAAATTACCACGTTTCCCACTACCTTTTGCTGCCATGTCAGCAGTAACACATTTCCTCAAGCGGAAACGCTTCTTCACACTCAACTGGTCTAACCCCACCGTCTTCTGTAACACCACCCCTGACTCCCCTCAGCCACATCCCTCTCAACACTCCCCACTTGCACCCCATCACTCGTGCCGGGCATCTCCTCCACTACCTGTGAGACCAGTCCCACCTGAACCCCTTCCTGTACCCCATTACTCGTACTGGGCAACTCCTCACCAGTCTGGGGAAATGGCTCCCCAAATCCATCCTTACCTCCAACAACAATATTTTCCTGCTGCATAACTGACGCTATGTTCCCCTCTGGTACAAGCTGTAACTCAGTATCCTCAACATGGACAACTTGTTCCTCAGCAACAGGTGCTTGTGGCTGCTCTACCGCTGTCGGCCCACCTCTCCTTACATTAGGGGGCCCAGGCGTTATGAGGACCACCTGTGTCCCTCCCTCCACCTTCTCCCTTTTTGGGAAGCATGTCACTTATGGCCAACATCCCCACACTCAAAACACCATTGACTACACGTACTACACGTACTGCATAAGCCGTATACAGTCCGTTGTCATACTTGACTCTAAACAATAACTCCAAAGTCTCTCTCTCTCCCTCTGTTTGCATCCCAACGGGACAATCTTAAATTAACTAGCAAACTTTCCAAACCATAATCATTCACGCTGCAATAACTCATTGGGAATAAACGGCGATACATTCTAAATAGTTACCCTTGTTTACGGAGAAAAAAGCGGCGTAACCTGAATAAACATACCTTTAAGAGGTACGCCATGCTCAACCATGGGATCAACAAGACTCTCTTCTTTAAGAAAAAACACCACCGCTTTATTCATCCGCGACGCATCAGCAACATATCCTACCTTCTCTCCTACGGCGACCAGAAACTCCTCCACCGTGACAGTAGCTTCAGTAACACACCTAAAGCCGTGCCGAAGTGACAGGGACGGCGTCCCCATGTGGGTCGCCATCCCCACCAAAACCAGGGCAATTCCAACAGGGAATACAATACATTTTATTCTACCACAAAAATAAAAACAATGATAAACTTAATCATGCATAGAAAAAGGCAAACCACCAAGAAAAGGAAACATGATAAAAAACACAGACGATCTAACTCCAGACAACACTCACATTCACTCATACAATTCCCAGCATGCACCAAACAATCCCAGCATGCAGAGCGTGTGAGAGAGAGAGCCTCTATGAGGCTGTGCACCAGTGCAGCAGGAAGGGAGGGACCATCTTTCTCAGTGAATTTCATTAAAAAAAAACATTTTTAGATAAAACTATACTAAATATATTCACATGTCACCAAACAATTGATCAAAACACACTGTTTTGCCATTAAGGTCTACAGTAGCCTCAGCAGCGCTCTGTAGGGTAGCACCATGGTGTGGCCAGAGTACAGCTAGCTTCTGTCCTCCTCTGGGTTCATTGACTTCAATACAAAACCTAGGAGGCTAATGGTTTTCACCCCCTTCCATAGACTTAACAGTAATTATGACAACTTCCGGGGGACGTCCTCTAACCTATCAGATGTCTTGCAGAATGAACTGACATGTTGTCCACCCAATCAAAGGATCAGAGAATGAATCTTGTACTGAAAGAACAAGCTACAACTAGCTAGCACTGCAGTGCATTAATGTGGTGAGTAGTTGACTCAAAGAGAGAGACAGACAATAGTTACTTTCACATAGCTAGCGAAAGCAGCTAGCTAGTTTAGCCTACTCAAAACCCCTGCTCGAACAGAGAGGGGTGGTATGTTAGGTAGCTTGCTATGGCTATGCAACACTGGAACTTTTCCTAGTCAAGGTAATCTTTTGGTTTTATTAATGTATTGCCACCGGGGCCCAACAGTGTAACTGCTAAACTGCTTTCTGACTGTACACTGTTCTGCATGATTGTAGCGGGTTTACTAACTCGTTAGTTCTAGTAGCTATGTTAACTATAACGTGACAATGATGAAGGCTGTGTGTAGCGGATAGGCGGTCATGATATGAAGGTTTGGCTTGGAAAGGTTTTTTCACCTGGTCACAGACAACTGATGTGTTGTGCACTGAAGTCCAGAAGCGAAAGGAAAAGGTGGGAGGAGGAGCGCACGTAGATAGTAGCGAGAAGGAAAAATATTTACCAAAAGCAAAGTGATAATGCTGTTTTATGTGGCTGCTATGAAAGTGAACTGTGTTTACTTGTGATCTGGGGTGTGTTCAATCCACCGATTCTGTTGAAAAATGTTTCTTAAACAGAATCAAACGGAATTAAACGGATTTTGATAAAAAATGTATTACATTTTTTTTATTCTTACCAATCTATACACAATACCCCATAATGAGACAGTGGAAACATGTTTTTAGAATTTTTTGGCAAACTGAAAATGAACAGAAATACAGTACCTAATTTACATAAGTATTCACAACCCTGAGGCAATACTTTGTAGAAGCACCTTAGGTAGCGGTTACAGCTGTGAGTCTATCTGGGTAAGTCCCTAAGAGCTATCCACATATTTTGCAACATTTGCCCAGTATTCTTCTCAGAATTCTTCAAGCTTTGTCAAATTGGTTGTTGATCATTGCTACACAACCATGTTCAGGTCTACCATAGATTGTCAAGTAGACTTAAGTCAGAACTGTAACTTGGCCACTCAGGAAAAATCACTGTACAGGCCTCCTTCTTTCCACTCTGTCAATTAGGTTAGTATTGTGGAGTAACTACAATGTTGTTGATCAGTTTTAATATCCCAGCCATTAAACCTGAGAGGTTTCGTTCCTCTCTGGCAACTGAGTTAGGAAGAACGCCTGTATCTGTGTAGTGTCTGGGTGTATTGATACACCATCCAAAGTGTAATTACCAATAGGTGCCCTTCTTTGCGAAGCATTGGAAAACCTCCCTGGTCTTTGTGGTTGAATCTGTGTTTCAAATTAGCTGCTCGACTGAGGGAATTTACAGATAATTGTATGTGAGAGATAGAGAGATTAGGTAGTCATTCAAAAATCATGTTAAACACTACTAACGCTCACAGAGTGAGTCCATGCAATTTATTATGTGACTTGTTGAGCACATTTGTGATTTGTTTCAGGGATCTAGGCGTACGTCGCACGTCACTACTTCACATTGTAATCATAATGTGTTTTTTTGCAGAAATGCCTTCTGAAACATGTGAACTTTCATGTGCCTTAAAAACAGGTGTGTATTCCATCTGTAAATACGAGTACAATTGTTTAATGACGAGCCTAGTTGGTTCCTGGAAAAATCCAGGAACCTTCCCTCTAGCCATGATTGGCTGAGATAATGGATGGGCTGGATATGCCAAGTGATGAGTTCAGATTGGTCTGCCATGTAGCTCACTTCTGTCTATAACATTAGCTGTTTAGTATGTGTATGTAATCCTTTTCTAATGCAGCTTTTTTGAAAGATATCATGAAGAACTGCACAAGTGTTGCTAAGGCTCTCCACTTTCTGGATTTTTTAAATCAGTGGAATGCCCTGTGGAAGCTCAGCATGATAGCGAAGGAGATGGAGAAAATGCAGGTGTTTGATTGGAAATGCAGAAAAAGAAAACACAGAAGGCTTTTGTATACATCTTCAAACTAAGGGCCACCATGACATCCATGACAGAGAGGGAAAAGCATTCCTCCATGTATACCAGTTAGAGAGTCTAGCTAGCTACATTTTCAGATTTTATACATTTCAAATTTTGTCAGAAAGTAATTTTCATTGCAAGTTAATGCGTACTGTTAGCTAGCTAGATAACATTAGATGTCTGGCTGGCTCGCTAGCTAGCTAACATTGAACCTAGTTAGTTGGTTAGATTTAACTAACTGTAGATTCATGCAGGGTAGCAATGTTACGAGTTAGGATTATGGTTCATTGTTTAGCTTGCTAGCTACATGTCTAAACAAAAGACTCCATTATGCAAGTAACCATTTCACTGTACCATTTACACCTTCTAACAAGCTAGAAATGAACCAAAAACATGGTTCAGAAAGGTGCTTTTAGTTGCCTGGTTTGCTAGATTGACATTTACTAAATTCATCTTTAAACGGATGGGTTTATTGGTGGTAAACCCGACCTTCTGAGCCGGGGCGCGGCTCTGTTGCGACCTGCAGTGTGTGTGACGTTTGGTGTGGCGTTATCTTATGTTTTTAATTTGTACACTTAGTGGCGTTATTTTATGTTTTTAATTTGTACACTTAGTTTACAAACATTCTGCCAACCATGGATTTCCAGTGGTGGGGTGTTGGACTGATCTTGTTGATCGTGTACATACCCGCTACGAACTGACTAAATAATGAAAACGCTGCTGGCAGCGGAATCCAATACAGCAGGGAGTTTTTACTACAATGCAACTCAAATACGAACGCGATGGATATCCCAATGGCCCATCTAATACCTGATTGTCTGCGAGTGGATTACAAACCCAAATGCAAACGTGGAAAACGCGGGGGAATCAGACAACGACTTAAAAAAAATAAGAACAAACTTCCCTTACCCACCACCTTGCTGATTAATGCCCAGTCACTGAGGGGGAAAGCGGATGAGTTGTCAGCGAATCTGCGCTTCCAACACGAATACCGGGAGGCCTGTTTGCTGGCATTTACTGAGACTTGGCTGGATGACAGAGTCCCGGACAGAGAAGTGGAGCCGGCCGGCTTCACCCTGGTCATAGCGGACCGCGATCTGACAGTCACAGGGAAACTTCACGGCGGGGGCGTCTGCCTGCTTGTCAGGGACCAGTGGTGTAAATCGATCCTGGTAAGAGAGCGACTCTGTACCCCCGACATTGAACTGCTTTCTGTGTCACTGCGACCTTACTATCTGCCCCGTGAGTTCCCCCAATTGTTTGTTACCGTTGTGTACATTCAACCAAAAGCTAATATAACAAAGGCATCAGAGATTATTTATAATCTGTCACAGAAACTGGAATCCATCTCCCCCGACGCACCCAAATTTATTTTAGGGGATTTTAACAACTGTACCTTGCGCAAAGTCTTGCGCACATACCATCAGTATGTGAAATGTCACACTAGGAAAAATAGGACTCTTGATTTGTGCTATGGGACAATACCAAAGGCGTTCTCTGCCACCACCAGACCTCCTCTGGGGACATCAGACCACAATGTGGTCTACCTCAGGCCAACTTACTGTCGCCTCCTGGAGAGGGAGAAACCCACAGTTAAAACTGTCCAGATCTGGAATGACAACAGTATCACTTGTCTCCAGGGGTGTTTTGACTGTACAATGTGGGAGGTATTTGAGGACAGCAGCTCTGATCTGGATGAACTCACAGAGGTTATTTCAGACTATGTAAACTTCTGTGTTGAGTCAGTTGTGCCTACTAAGACCTGTAAAATCTTCCCTAACAACAAGCCTTGGGTATCAAAACATCTAAAATCACTACTTGATAGGAAGAAGGCAGTTTATGCTGGGGGTGATAGACAGGCTTTAAGAGATGTACAACGTGAGATAAAAAGACAGATACTGGTGGACAAGGAGGCATACAAGCAAAGGGTGGAGAGGACCCTCTCCTCAGGAAACGCAAGGGTGGCCTGGCAAGGGATTAAATCCCTTGCCATTAAATCCCTTGCGCCCCCCATATAGGCAGGGGAAAAACCAGTGCTGACCTTGGGGGATATGAGGGCCAGAACATGGCTAATGAACTGAATGTTTTCTTCTCAAGATTTGAATCAGACAACTTCGTGTCGGAGGTAAAACAAATGGAAGCATCATTACAAATGTTTGAGAGAGTTGTTGTTCAACAGTCTGATGTTCTAAAGTTGTTCAGGGGATGTAACACATACAAAAGCCCAGGCCCAGACAAAATAAGTGGGCATGTGTTAAAGCACTGTGCTGAACAACTGGCTGGTGTTTTTACAGACATTTTCCAATCCTCACTCAACCAGCAACACGTTCCAGTATTGTGGAAAAAATCAATAATTATACCAATTCCTAAAGTATCGAATCCCTCTGTGCTGAATGACTATCGCCCTGTCGCTTTGACATCCTTAGTTATGAAATGCCTTGAGAAAATTGTGAAAAGTCATATTCTCAGTGTCACCCAGAAGCTCCTCGACCCATTTCAGTTTGCCTATCAGACCAGCAGAGGAGTTGATGATGCCATTCTTACCCTCCTTAACATGGTCTATAGACATCTAGAAGGTACCAAATCCCATGTCAGGGTTCTGTTTGTTGACTTTTCTTCTGCCTTCAACACAATCCAGCCCTACATTCTGGCACAGAGACTCATTCGGGACTTTTCCTTAGATGGGGGGCTGGTTTTGTGGCTGTTGGACTTCCTGAGCCAACGCTCACAGCGAGTCAAAATAGGTCCCCATGTGTCGGATATACGCAATACCAATACAGGCTCTCCTCAGGGATGTGTTTTGTCCCCACTTCTGTACATCTTGTACACTAATAGTTGTACTAGTTCGCATACTGACAGACACCTCGTTAAGTTCGCTGATGACACTGCCTTGATCAGCCTGTTGCATGATGACGAGGAACATCATGGCCCGGTCCTAGATGACTTTGTAGAGTGGTGTGAGGAATCACACTTGGTCCTCAATACTAACAAGACCAAAGAGATGTGCATAGACTTCAGGAAGCGTACAACACCTACCTCTGCAACATCTATCAGAGGCCAGAATATAGAAATTGTAGAGGAATATAAATATCTGGGTGTCTTTTTGGACAGTAAGCTTCAGTGGAGTAAATGTACAGACCAGATCTACAAAAAGAGCCAACAGAGACTGTACTTTCTAAAAAAGTTGGGTTCTTTTAATATAGACTGTACTATATTGACTCTGTTTTACAAATCCTTTATTGAGAGTATTTTAACTTTTTGTATTGTTTGTTGGTTTGGCAATGCCACTGTCAGTCAGAGAAACATGCTGACAAGGATTATTACCACAGCAAGCAAGGTACTTGGAGTCAAACAGACAGGCCTGGATGAGATGTTTAAGGTCAGGGCCCTCCGTAAGGCTCACAAAATCATTTTAGACCCAAGTCACCCCCTGTACCTGGACTTTGAATTACTCCCCTCTGGGCGCAGGTATAGGGCACCCCTCAGCAGGAAAAATAGAACGAGACAATCATTTGTGCCAGGTGTGATATCCCTCTTAAATAGCTCGGGCAAATGTTCCCATTAGGCTAGGTTCCCTCAGCAGGCTAGTCTTTTCTTCTTTTTTAAATTTTAAATTTTATTTTATTTATTGGTGCGTGACTGTTATTGAAAGTTGTATTGTCAATCCTGTTTTGTATTTAACGCCACTTTAAATGTGTACATGACACTGCAACAAAATTTCCCCATGGGGACAATAAAGTAAGTAAGTAAAAATGCACCAATTATTTTTGAAGGCTGCTGAAGATACTTTTTCATCATTGGGTTCCCGAGTGGCGCGGCGGTCTAAAGCACTGCATCTCAGTGCTAGAGAGGTCACTACAGACACGATTTTTACAGACACCCTTTAAAAGGGTTCTTCAAAGAACCCCATTTTAACGTATCGTCGAAGAACCTATTGGGGTACATTTTTGAAATACCCCCCATTATTATTATTGTTATAAAAAATATGCATAACAATAACAACAATAACATGATAATTTAGTTGTGAGCGTTTATTATGATTTTAGTGGCAAAGCAGAATAAAAAAATGTAAATATGAGGTAAACTCCCAGCAAAGCCCTAAGTCCAATGGGTTTATCCTCTGGCCTGTTGATGTTAATGTGTTGATGTCCTCCATATCCATAGTCATAATGATTTTGCACTGCATGTGATCGAACATGTTTCCTGTTAAATTCATCGGATGTGTAGGGAGGGTGAATTCTGTGAGTCCAAACAATAGTAATTATAGAGGTGTTTAACAAAACATGCACACGACAGTATTCATACTTTAGTTTTTGTGGTAAATGTGAACTGAAAAAAAAGGTTTTAATTAGGGTTTTAATACACATACCTTGTCCATAATGTAGAGGCCTATGGGATATTCATTGAAGATGTAAGGGAGGAGGATGATACATGTGATCTGCATAACATACCAATACCAATTTGCATACCTTAGTATGCCTCCTCGTCTGCATACCTGCAGACACAGACACAAGTGAGGAGTTCAGTCATCTGCACCAAATACAGCTAGCCTTCAACATATTCGTATAGCCTACATATCATTACCTCTTTCTTGACTGATATCCATTGAATTGTGTCCATTTTCTGATTTAGAAAGATTTCCACAAATATGAAAATACAGATGGTATCCTCATAAAACAACATCAATTTAGATCATACAAGGGACAAACCTTACCTTAAGTTGAGGAGATCTTTTCATTTTTCAGTTAATACCTGCACCTGCTGTCCTTTCAAATTCAAATCCAAATGTTTCAGTTAGGCAGTTAGGTTCCTGCAAGAACCCTGACCAACTAAGGAGGTTCCTCGATGAACCCCACCTCCTATGGGGTTCTTGGAAATACCTTTTGGGGGCAATTTTTAGTGCAAAGAACCCTTAGGTTCTTTGAAGAGATGAACTTTGAGGATCTTAAAATAACCCTTGTTGAACCCCCACGTTTTAGAGGGGATCTGCTGTACCTATGTTAAGCAGGAAAAAGTCAGTTACAAATCATTTTGTTTTGGTTAAAAACAGGTTGTCATCCAGGAGGCTTTGGTTCAATATCCAATATCCTTGTGCAGATGGAAATTCTGTAGGAATAATGTGGATGCCAATTATGTGATGGTCTGACCGCATTCTGCCCCCTATCATTACATTTTTTAAACTTTTGGCGCCAGCGAGAAGAACACAAGAAAGTAGTCAAGACGACTATCTTAATTAAGCCTCCATGTATATCCAACTAGGTCAGGATTTTTAAGCCTCCATACAGTATATCCACTAGTTCTAATGTATCCATTCGTAATTTCCCTAAGTGCATGAGGGTGATAGTTTGTAGTGTGATTTCCTTTACGGTCCATTGGGGTTGTTAAACCCGTATTATAATCTCCCACCATAATAATACAGTCATTTGTTGCATGTGATTATACAGATTATACATATTTTCAAAGAACCATGGATCATCATTATTTGGACTGTATAGATTAATTAGACAAATCTGTTTACGGTCCAATAGCATATTTACTTGAGGATCTTTTTGGACAGTTTACAAAATCGATTGGAAATTGTTATTAATTCATATCATCACCATCCCAGTCCTTTCCTCATCTATAGTTGTAGGGTAAGTTTTCCTGTAAACAATAAATATAATACCTTGTCCATAGACTGCTTACAGGGTAAGGAAACCAATATGTAATTTTGTAATTTGGGTGAAGTATCCCTTTAACAAGTTCAGGCATTAATTCCAAGTGGTTAGGGCTAAGGTTGGTTAAGGGTTAAAACAGAGAGTGCCTAGTACTGGGATTGAACCTGCGATGTTTGGAGTCGTAGCTCACCATAGCTCATAACCCATCCCCATCGCCCTTTATCGTCCCGAGCCTATTAGATGGTAACAGGCACTCACCTTGCCCCTAGTGGACAGTTGAAAATTCTCATGGAAATAAAACGACAATCAAAGAATGCACAATGTGTAATGTGACATGACTATTACATCAGCTTTGGTGACATACAGTATAACTACGATGGTTAAATGTCACGATTTTGACATTTTTCCTATCCATCTGTAGCAGTGTTGCCGCCAGCCCTCTCCTTGTCCCAACCTGGGCTCGAACCAGAGACCCTCTGGACACATGGCCAATTGTCACCCAAGAAGCATCGTTACCTATCGCACCATGTGTGGGATTCTCTTTGTAATCTGTTATCATCTGCAAGCCCTGCCACATACAACTAAAGCCCCCCCCCCCAAGGGGAAAACAATTACTTCAAGGTCTCAGAGTGAGTGACGTCACCAGTTGAACGCTACTAGCGCACCACTAGCTAGATATTTGACATCGGTTACATCTCCACCAGAGAGGGTGGAAACACTCCAAACCTCCAAACCTGGCAGGCCTTCACTAATGAGGAATACAGGCTAGGCTGCCAGTGGTTTCTTTAATGGAGCAAGGTTGTTTCTTTAACACAAACACACTGACAGAGGAAGTGAACGGAGCAAGGTTGCTTCCTCTGCAGAAAGACAGCATCTAGCCCAAACACACACTCCTATGAGTCGGCAGTTTCTGGGGAGCGTACTGTACAGTGCTTGTGAGACAGTGGCTAAACTACCAATCATTCGGAAGGAATGCCATAATTACTTTTATAGGGTAAAAAGAGCAAGAAAAAAGGAAAGTTGAAGGTCCACATCAGACTACAGTCTCTAATAACACAGTTTCTCTCCCTCTGTATTCGTTCCAGCCCTTCAGGGACCAATGAATGCCAACTCTCTGATACACAGTTTGATAGGATGGCCTGTTGAGCTCTCTAACAAATATCAATGTAGAAGTTTTACCTGTTGTTTCAACAAATACTTTTCCCGTAAAGGAGTAACTACTGCCTCCCCTGATTCGTTTAAGTGTGTGCTTATCTCTCCTGAATGTCAATGGTAATAAACAGTGCTAAACTTAATAATCGATAATACTCGTAAACATACTTCAAATCGAAGCAAATTCTATTAATCACATGCACCGAACACAACTGGTGTAGACTTTACAGTGAAACGCTTGCTCACGAATCGTTCCCAACTATGCAGAGTGGAAGAAAACAAATGTGTAACTTAAACAAGAGGAATCAAATAAAATACACAAGAATGGATCTATTTACAAGGAGTACCAGTACCAGATCAATGTGCAGAGGTATGAGGTACTTGAGGTAGATACAGTATGTACATGAAGGCAGGTTAAAAGTGATCAGGCATCAAGATAGATAGTAATACACGTAAAACAAAGAATAGAGAAGCAGCAGCAAATGATTAGTGTAAAAGTGTGAGTGTGTGAGTGTGCGTGTATGTATTTTTCTTTGTAGTATTTGAATGTGTGAGGAATTTGTGTGGGAGTGACAGTGTAGTGGGTGTGAGTGGTTGTGCATATGTTTTGTACCATACATTCGGAAAGCATTCAGACCCCTTGACCTTTTCAAAATTGTGTTACGTTACAGCCTTCTTACAAAAGTAATTAAATTACATTTTTTCCTCTTCAGTGCACCTGTGCACACAATACCCCATAATGACAAAGCGAAAACAGGTTTTTAAAAAACAGAAATACCTTATTTACATAACTATTCAGACCCTTTGCTATGAGACTCTAAATTGAGCTCAGGTGCATCCTGTTTTCATTGATCATCCTTGAGATGTTTCTACAACCTGATTGGAGTCCACCTGTGGTAAATTCAATTGATTGGACATGATTTGGAAAGGCACACACCTGTCTATATAAGGTCCCACAGTTGACTGTGCATGTCAGAGCAAAAACCAAACCATGGGGTCGAAGGAATTGTCCGTAGAGCTCCGAGACAGGAGTGTGTCGAGGCACAGATCTGGGGAAGGGTACCAAAACATGTCTGCAGCATTAAAGGTCCCCAAGAACACAGTGGCCTCCATCATTCTTAAATTGAAGAAGTTTGGTGCCACCAAGACTCTTCCTAGAGCTGGCCGCAAGGCCAAACTGAGAAATCTGGGGAGAAGGACCTTAGTCAGGGAGGTGACCAAGAACCGGATGGTCACTCTGACAGAGCTCTAGAGATGGGAGAACCTCTGGATCTCTGGTCTGATGAAACTGAAATTGAACTCTTTGGCCTGATTGCCAAGCGTCACGTCTGGAGGAAACCTGGCACCATCCCTATGGTGAAGCATGATGGTTGCAGCATGCGGTGCAATTGCCATACCAAGCGGTGATGCAGCCACTCAAGATGCTCTCGATGGTGCAGCTGCAGAACTTTTTGAGGATCCAAATCTTTTCAGCCTCCTAAAGGGGAGGAGGCGGTGCTATGTCCTCTTCATGGCTGTGCGGGTGTGTGTGGACCATGTTAAGTCCTTAGTGATGTAACGCCAAAGAACTTAAAGCTCTCAAGCCGCTCCACAACACCCCCGTCGATGTGGATGGGGGTGTGCTCTCCCCTCTTTCTCCTATAGTCCACAATCAGCTCCTTGGTCTTTCTTGATGTTGAGGGAGAGGTTGGTGTCCTGGCACCACACTGCTAAGTCTCTGACCTCTTCCCTATAGCCTGACTCATCGCGGTCGGTGACCAGGCCTACAACTGCAAACTTGATGATGGTGTTGCAGTCTTGCGTGACCAAACAGTCGTGGGTGAACAGGGAGTATAGGAGGGGACTAAGAACACACCCTTGAGGGGGCCCTGTGTTGAGGGCCAGCGTGGCAGAGGTGTTGTTGTCTACCGTCACCACCTGGGGCAGACCAGTCAAGAAGTCCAGGATCCAGTTGCAGAGGGAGGTGTTCAGTCCCAGGATCCCTAGCTTGATGATGAGCTTGGTGTTAAATGCTGAGCTGTATTCTATGAACAGCATTCTAAGATGTATTTCTCCTCTTGTCCAGGTGGGAGAGGGATCTGAGTGGATCTGTTGATGCAGTATACGAATTGGAGTGGGTCTAGGTTGTCTGGGATGATGGTGTCGAAGTGTGTCATGACCAGCATTTCAAAGCACTTAATGATTACAGATGTGAGTGGCACAGGGTGGTAATCATTTAGAACATGTTACCTTGGATCTCTTGGGAACAGGGTCAATGGTGGTCACCTTGAAACATGTTGGGAATGGGACAAGACTGGGACAAGGAGAGTTTGAAAATGTTAAACTGTTTAAACATTTTGGTTACATTGGCCACAGAGAGCGAGATCACACAGTCATCCAGAATGGCAGGGGCTCTCAAGCAAGGCACAGTGTTATATTCCTTGAATCAATCCTAAAAGACATTTAGCTCGTTTGGGAGTTCTGTGTCATTGGGCAGCTCATGGGTAGATTTCTCTTTGTAATCTGTTAATGTCTACAAGCCCTGCCACATACGACAAGCGGTGTTGCCGGTGTAATAGGATTCTACCTTCCTCCTATATTGTCCTTTTGCATGTTTGATGTCTCATTGGAGTTTAAAGCTGGATTTCCTGTATGTGTCCATTTCTGTGTCCCGTTCATTGTAAGCGGTAGCTGTAGCCTTTAGCCCAGTGCGGATGTTGCCTGTAATCCATGTTTTTTGGTTGGGATACATTCTTATAGTCGCTCTGGGGATGACATTGTCTATGCACTTATTGATGAAGCCCGTGACTGTTGTGGTAAACTCCTAAATGTTATTGGATGAATCCCGGAACATTTCGCAGTCTGTACTAGCAAAACAGTCTTGTAGCCTCTTGTCTGTATCGTCGGACCACTTCCATATTAAGCACATCACTGGTACTTCCTGCTTGAGCTTTTATTTTTAAACAGGAAGCAAGAGAATGGAGACATGGTCAAATTTGCCGAAGGGACGATGAGGGAGGGCCTTGTGTCCGTTTCTGTGTGTAGAATAAAAGTGGTCTCAAGTTTTAGCGCCCCTAGTGGCTCAGGAGATGTGTTGGTAAAAGTGAGGTGGGACTGTTTTAATTCTCCCCGCGTCTCCGCCCACCAGCAATGCTGTCTCTGGATGAACAGTTTCCTGTTTGTTTATGGCCCCATACAGTTCGTTGAGTGCCAGAGTGGTGTTGACCTGTGGAGGGATGTAGACAGCTGCGATACTTACGGATGAGAACTCTCTTGGTAGATGAAAGGGCCTGCAGCTTACCATGAGGTATTCTATATCAGGTGAGCAAAAGCTGGAGATTTTCTTCACACTTGAAGCAGCACACCAGTTGTTATTTATGAAAATACAGACACCGCCTCTTAGTTTTCCACCAAGCAGCGTTCGATCCTGCTGCTGCATGGAGAATCCACCGAGTACTACGTGCATAGCGTCATCCAGCCACATTTCAGTAAGACCTATAATATTGTAGCTTTTCAAGTCTCTATGATAAGAGAATCTCGAACAAAGCTCATCCATCTTATTCTCGAGTGACTGGACATTTTCCAATAGAACGGAGGGGAGTGGAGTTCGTTTTTCTCTTCGCCTCAATTTCAGTAGGACTCCACCTCGTCTCCCACGTTTACGCCTGCAGCGTTTTGGTACCCCATGCAACAAAGGAATAGGGTTCTGTATGAACAGCTGAACAGTTGAGTCAGAGTCGATCTGATGTCCAGAAGTGCTTGGCGGTCATATGTGATAATACTATGAACATTCTGTAGATTTTCTTTAAAGATAAACACGAAACTCATTTGATGTCGCCTTTCTCCGTCGGAGCCATCTTCTCTTTATAACAAAGTGAATGTAGCTGTTTTCTTTTGACTAGCTGGTTTCCTGAGGCTAAGGGTTCTAGAAACCCTCTCAAGGCTCCCTCTCTTGGTTTCCCTCTCTCTCCTCCCTGTTGACCCTATCTTTCTCTCATTCAATACTCATTTTTTTACCTCTCAAGCACCCTCCTAGTCCCTTCTCCTCCCTCGCTCTCTCCCCTCACAGGTCAATTGCAAATTGGTGTCTCAGCAGATGTTTTCTTAGACGTGACTCATTATTCTGCTACTCGCTGTGCCGATGAAGTCACACACACACACGCCAAGGACAAATCGCCTTAAATCTACAGTTTTATATAGAGCCATAGCTGAATGGACCTGTTTACCAATCCATATTTCTCAAGTAAAAAGTAAATCCACGTTCAAGAATTGTTTTTAAAGAACATCTAATGCGACAGACCATGTGACTGGACAGGAAAGCATCAACTGAATATTAAATGTGTTTCCTGTCAGGTATTTTAATTGTCTGTATTGTCTACTTGTTGAATGTTTGTGAAGTCTTGATTTGTAATTGTTGTGATGTCTTATTAATTGGTGTTGGACCCCAGGAAGATTAGCTAGTGTTACGGAGTTAGCTAATGGGGATCCTAATAAAAATGATGAATTAAATTAGGCGCGCGCGCACACGCATGCACATACGCACACACGCGCACACACACAGTGCTGCAGTTTGGTCCCAATGATTCTGGTACCTATGCTATCATCAGAAGGTTTCCAGGTTTCTATTATTTATGAAAATCCTCTTTACTACTTCTTGACTTTCTCTCTGATAGTTACAAAAATGCCACTCCCTGAGATAGAGGAGAAAATGGTTTTGCCTGACCTAGAAACTTCTTCTGGATTCTGGTTTTAATATAACCGCTACTAACCCAGACAGACCCGGACGTATCCAAGGTCTCAGGTGACAGCCTGTGTGACAAGTAGTGGTGACTGATCTAACGTAGGCCAACTGGGGTGGCCAACTCTGGATGGCCAACTTCGAGAGCCCAACACTAACACATCTGTTTCAAATAATTGTGATCCAACTTTAAGACCTTGATCAGTTGAATATTAGAATCAGATGTGTTACTGTTAAAACGTCTGCACACACACAGCAGCTCTCTCCATGACCATCTGTGTTATAACAAGTCACAACTTTCAAAATCAGTACTCTTGATAATCAATTATATTGTTATTCCAGCCCAACCTAGTTTAGTTTGCCCATCAATGTGACACCATGCAAATCTCAGATGACACTGTTTAACCCAGATAATACTTTACTTTTGGCTAAAGCTCTGTGAAACCCACACTTATTTGATAACACGGACGAGAAACTCCCTATGCATGTTGGAGTATTTTTCAAATCTGAAATTATACTTTTGTTACGTTGTTTGCTAGCTGGTTAGCTATCTCCACTGGCCACCATTGAAAATTATACTAATGCTAGCTATCTAGCCAGTTACATTTTTTCCCAATTGTTAACACATGTTTGCTGAAGCTACATCTCAGGTACTTAAAACTCTAAACACAAAACAGTTAGCCAATTTCCCCAAACCCCTCAGACATCTTGCAAAATTAAACACAGCAATCAAAATCATGTTCTCCGTGCTCAAAATGAAACTGCATGCAAATGAGACACACACACACACACATTAAATGAATCTAACTTATTTGCCACTGGGATCACACTAATGTAACATATTCAAAACACTACTATCATAACCTATTTCAGTGTAAAGACTAATATTTTCTTGTTAAACTGTATATTGTTTGTGTATACTCAAACAAGACAGGAACACAAATGCAAACATTTTAGTTCTATATTTCAACATGACTCAATATGGTTCTAACAGCATACTGTAAGCACACATGCAGTAAAAATGCAAACATAACAGTAAATATATTTTGCATATGTAAAGGAAGAAAAATAGGCCTATTTCTGCTACAGTACCATGTGTTAGATCAATTGTACAGAATAGATAAAGAAACTGTCAAAATATAGTAACATCAAAATCATAAGTCAAGACACAAATACTCCGTTGCGAAAACAAAATCAGTCATGTCTTGTGTTTTGGTCCGGCTGCAGATTTTCATCAACATCACAGGCGGTATTCTCCTTGGCCAGACAGCAGGGAAAATATCTTCTTGCATGACGCATCCACCCCTCACAGGACTCTGCTGGAATGTCACCACAGGCCTCCTCCATTGCCTGGAGAAGGGTCATACGTTCATGGCATTTGTGATCATACACCTTCCACCGCCATGCTGAAAACTCCTCCTCGGTGGGGTTGAAAAATGGGAATATGGTGGGAGATAGAGAATTGTAAACATGGGATGGTCATGGAAACAGTTCTGGACATGAGCAGCCCGATGGAAACGTATGTTGTCCCAAATTAGAACATACATTTGCTGCTCAGGATCACTTGGCCCTCTCTGCTCTGGCTGAAAAAGATAGTCATGTAAAGTGTTCAGGAAATTACGATGTTTTGACCAATGATGTTCCTTCCTCTCCTCCTCGTATTCACTAAATTGAATCCAGCCTCATACATGAATATGAGTTCCTGGGGGATGGGACTTGCATCCAACTCGATTAATCTCTGAAATGACCGTAAATACTGTAATTGCTGTCTAGTAAAGTTCGGTGGCAACATCAATGAGTCTCTAATGTTTCAAGAGTGTAATACTAGTGCATTACTGTACTTGCACATATTTGTACCGTTTTACCTTCACTGTTTGGGAATTCCTTCCAAATGGGACTTTGTAGATTTGCTTCATCCGGAAATGGTGTTTCTTAAGGATGTAGGCTATGATTGATAAGCTCACTATGATGTTATGGAAGATGGCAGGGTTTTCAATAATCTGTTGTTGGATTTCCTGCAGTCTTGTGGCATTATTTTCAACTACCATTTACACAATGGCCGCCTCCTGTTCGTCTGTAAATAGACATGTTTTATCACCACGTGGTGGTCGTCTTTCAGTTCTACAAAACCAAAATAGCATGCAGTACAGTGAACACTACAGTAATACAGTATACAAGATAAACATGTTACAAAATAGTATAGCTCCCAATTTCATACATGCAGTAATACAAGTGTGACGACCCTCCCACTCTGTCTGCAGAATTCTTTCTCTTTGCTCTTGTTTTCCTTATTAGGATGTCGGTGGGCGGAGCCGGGAGGGTCGTCAGCCAAATGGGACACATCTGGGCTCGGGTGATAAATGCACCTCTTCCCCATCCGTTGAGGAGACTCTCTCCATGCAGACACTGATAGATTTTGGTTGTGGCATTTTTGTGGCTGTTTTTGTTTGTTTGCGTTTGTACCTTTCAACACCCCTCATTATCATATTTATGCACGCAACCACTCACTTACACTACACACACCAGTGTTAATTGTATTTAGTTTACTTTAGTTAATAAATATACTTTGTTATTCTTTATCTCTACGTTGTCTCCCTTTTTGTTACGAACTTTGAGCCAGTTCGTGACACATGAAACATTGACTTTGTTTCTCCTTACAGTACATATTGGAATCTACAGTCTTTACAGTGCTTTATGCTGTACTACTGGATAAGGGTTTGAAGTAAGCATTTCACGGTACGGTCTACACCTGTTGTATTTGGTACATGTGACAAATAACATTTGATTTCTACCTCCACCTCTCCCTGCTAAGTTTGCTTCCATTCTTCTCAAAACACAGGCATACTCACCTGAAGCCGTTTTACCTGTACCAAACGTCTGATATCAAAGTGAACGTTTACGCAATTAGTGTATGCACATGTGACGAGTGAAAGTGATCAATTGGTAATTGAGCTTTGCTTGTTTAACAGTGTTGCTTTGCATTTGAACACAATACATTTTAGTTGTGAAGGTTGTGCCAAAGGTAGAGAATTGTGTGTTGTGTTTTGCCAAATGTTTGTTACAGAATTGCAATCTGAGTGTAAAGCAAAACACGTGGCCGTAGTATTGCAGATTTGGTGTATGGTTCTGCTAAATGAGATACAGATTTGGTGTATGGTTCTGCTAAATGAGATACAGGTGTGGGTCATTGTGCCTCATTGGCCAGTTTTAATGTGTAAACATTTGGGAAAATATATAAATATAAATATATAAATATAAATGATTTCCTCCAAATTAATGTTAGCTAGCTAAGCTAGCTATATTATGAATATAACTTTAATCTGTTGTCCCCATCAGGAGAGCATCCAAAGTGGTTAGTAGCTTTGACTCTATGTTGACACTGTGAAATCAGTCATCCAGTGGCTAGCCACACTAAACCTTTTACATTTTACCCGTGAAGCAATTGTAATGACAGTCCACCACAACATACCGAAAGGTGTCCTGATTGGCAAGGGGTAGTCTGTGTTTAAAAGAGTGTTATTTTGGACACCGTATTGGAGCATACTGCAGTTATACTAAACTCTGACTGCAATCTTTTTTCGGGATGGCAACATGGTCATCATTATTTTATTTTTTTGAGGTTATCTATTCAAATCTTAACCATTAAATTAATATCGTAATGTTCTATAATTGCATTATAAGGACAGTGTTGATGTTTTAAGCGGAGTTCTGTCCTTTTTAGATCTAGCAAAGAGAGGCACAGTTTGAGGTCATTGTGAGGGGTTTTCTTTAGTTTGAATGGGGAATTGGGCTTCCCGGGAAATTTTTGTTTGAGGTTGCAAAACTCAGAGGATCAATTGTAGGAGTACTGTCAGTCCTTTGTATTCTTTCACAGCTCTCTGATATGTCCTTCACAGGTCTGCAATCTATATTTCTCAAGGGGATAATTGATGCACTGCCTCTCAACCTAACGTCAAATACAGTTGAAGTCGGAAGTTTACATACACCTTAGCGAAATACATTTAAACTCAGTTTTTCACAATTCCTGATATTTAATCCTGTTAAAAATTCCCTGTCTTAGGTCAGTTAGGATCACCACTTTATTTTAAGAATGTGAAATGTCAGAATAATAGAGAGATAGTGATTTATTTCAACTTCTTATTTCTTTCATCACATTCCCAGTGGGTCAGAAGTTTACCAACTCAATTAGTATTTGGTAGCATTGCCTTTAAATTATTTAACTTGGGTCAAACATTTTAGGTAGCCTTCCACAAGCTTCCCACAATAAGTTGGGTGAATTTTGGCCCATTCCTCCTGACAAAGCGGGTGTAACTGAGTCAGGTTTCTAGGCCTCTCCTTGCTCACACATGCTTTTTCAGTTCTGCCCACAAATTTTCTGTAGGACTGAGGTCAGGGCTTTGTGATGGCCACTCCAATACCTTGACTTTGTTGTCCTTAAGCCATTTTGCCACAACTTTGGAAGTGTGCTTGGGGTCATTGTCCATTTGGAAGAACCATTTGCGACCAAGCTTAAACTTCCTAACTGATGTCTTGAGATGTTGCTTCAATATATCCACATAATTGTCCTTCCTCATGATGCCATCTATTTTGTGAAGTGAACCAGTCCCTCCTGCAGCAAAGCACCCCCACAACATTATGCTGCCACCCCCGTGCTTCACGGTTGGGATGGTGTTCCTCCGCTCTCTCCACTGGCTTCCAGTTGAAGCTCGCATCCGCTACAAGACCATGGTGCTTGCCTACGGAGCTGTGAGGGGAACGGCACCTCCGTACCTTCAGGCTCTGATCAGGCCCTACACCCAAACAAGGGCACTGCGTTCATCCACCTCTGGCCTGCTCGCCTCCCTACCTCTGAGGAAGTACAGTTCCCGCTCAGCCCAGTCAAAACTGTTCGCTGCTCTGGCACCCCAATGGTGGAACAAACTCCCTCACGACGCCAGGTCAGCGGAGTCAATCACCACCTTCCGGACACACCTGAAACCCCACCTCTTTAAGGAATACCTAGGATAGGATAAAGTAATCCTTCTAACCCCCCCCCCCCTTAAAAGAGTTAGATGCACTATTGTAAAGTGGTTGTTCCACTGGATATCATAAGGTGAATGCACCAATTTGTAAGTCGCTCTGGATAAGAGCGTCTGCTAAATGACTTAAATGTAAATGTAAATGTGTTCTTCGGCTTGCAAGCATCCCCCTTTTCCCTCCAAACATAATGATGGTCATGGCCAAACAGTTCTATTTTTGTTTCATCAGACCAGAGGACATTTCACCAAAAAGTACGATCTTTGTCCCCATGTGCAGTTGCAAACCGTAGTCTGGCTTTTTTTATGGCGGTTTTGGAGCAGTGGCTTCTACTTGCTGAGCGGCCTTTCAGGTTATGTCGATATATGACTCGTTTTACTGTGGATATAGATACTTTTATACCTGTTTCCTCCAGCATCTTCACAAGGTCCTTTGCTGTTGTTCTGGGATTGATCTGCACTTTTCACACCAAAGTACAATCATCTGTAGGAGACAGAACACGTCTCTTTCCTGAGATTGTTTGTACAGATGGACGTGGTACCTTCAGGCATTTGGAAATTGCTCCCAAGGATGAACCAGACTGTGGTCTTGGCTGATTTCTTTTGATATTCCTATGATGTCAAGTAAAGTTTGAATTTAGGCCTTGAAATACATCCACAGGTACACCTCCAATTGACTCAATTGATGTCAATTAGCCATGATGACATCATTTTAGGGAATTTTCCAAGCTGTTTAAAGGCACAGTCAACTTAGTGTATGTAAACTTCTGACCCACTGGAATTGTGATACAGTTTCTTATAAATGAAATAATCTGTCTATAAACAGTTGTTGGAAAAATGACTTGTGTCATGCACAAAGTAGATGTCCTAACCGACTTGCCAAAACTATAGTTTGTTAACAGGAAATTAGTGTAGTGGTTGAAAAACAAGTTTTAATGACTCCAACCTAAGTGAATGTAAACTTCTGACTTCAATTGTAAATACCTACAAGGTATTTAAATGCTATAATACAATTATGATGGGCATATTTTTTTTCTTCATATTTTCAAAGTTTCCATTAGCTTGAATTTAAAAAATGACAACCACTGGGATACTCAGAAAGGTGACATGATTGGTTGTCTTCATCTCAGAGAGGAGAAGGTGGGAGAGAGAGGAGAAGGTGGGAGAGAGAGGAGAATGTGGGAGAGAGAGGAGAATGTGGGAGAGAGAGGAGAATGTGGGAGAGAGAGGAGAAGGTGGGAGAGAGAGGAGAAGGTGGGAGAGAGAGGAGAAGGTGGGAGAGAGAGGAGAAGGTGGGAGAGAGAGGAGAAGGTGGGAGAGAGAGGAGAAGGTGGGAGAGAGAGGAGAAGGTGGGAGCGAGAGGAGACGGTGGGAAAGAGAGGAGAAGGTGGGAGAGAGAGGAGAAGGTGGGAGAGAGAGGAGAATGTGGGAGAGAGAGGAGAAGGTGGGAGAGAGAGGAGAAGGTGGGAGAGCGATAAAGAGTTGGCAGAGTAGGTCCCACCCACTTATTTTCCATCCTTTTATTTCACCATGCAGGGAGCCACTAAAGAGCCTGTTGGCTAACAGGTCAGAGAGCTGCTGGGGACCGTTTAACACAGTTGTTTAATGTGTGATGAGGTAACTGTGTGTGTGATGAGGTAACTGTGTGTGTGATGAGGTAACTGTGTGTGTGATGAGGTGAATGGGTTTATTTTTCTTGTAGCTCTACTATTCTCTCCATTAGCTAACTGAGTTACTGTGATCTGAAGCATTCTTCTTTGGGATGATGACGGACACAGTTTTGTGACATACCGTGAACTCATACACCCACAACCCTGGTGTTGCAAGCACCATGCTCGATGGATGTGTAACTGCTGTCGTATGAGCTGACATATCAGTGAGCGGCTGCTTTTGTGTGTCACAAACCACTCCCTTCATTATTATCCCTACTGCGATAGAAGTTCCAAACAGCGCCAGAAAGTGTAGGCTCTATCAATGCTATAAATAATGTCTCTCAAATGTCAAACCATTGATGTTAAGATAAAGCATGTTCTCTTGTTAATTTAGATGGGGGGATTTATTCTCATCAGTCTAATTCAAGTGTTTAAACTTGTTTCGCGGCTGCATGAACATATAATGCAACTGCATGGGATTTGTCTAGTCAGGTGTAGTTTGTTGCATCCAATGACAGTGTCCGAGATAAGGTAATGCCACTTGTGGATTTGACAGCTCTAACACAGTTCAACCTCGGACACCGGCAAAACAACAGTACGCGGATGTCAATCGGATTGAATCTAGTCCCTAATTGAAAACTTCTACATAAATCTGATATCTATGGATCTGTTGGAGTGGATCTGTCTCCAGACAATACCCACAGAGCATTAAAGCTTCCTACTATATCTCCAGATTCACTCACTCAGACACTGATGAATTTGAACATATTTTTTTCCTTGCATAGGTTATTAGTCCACAAGATCCAAGATAAATATATTAAATATGTTACAGAATATATTAATTTGTCCAAATCAATAGGTGTTTGATGCACATTGTACACATTTTCTGTTTCCTTACTGGAACTTAAAACTTTATTCAGTTATAGACCAAAAATGGGTACAAGACTAACAACGTGAGGAAGTCTTCTCATCCCTTTCTAATTTGACTGCAACTTTCTTTTTGGTTACTCTCATCCTGTCAGAAGGAGCTAGACAATTATGTTTCTGAAGCTCTTCACTTCTCTTCTCCTCTCTTCACAAGCTCTCAATACAGTGTCATTGTCACGATCGTCTTAATAACTGGACCAAAGCGCAGCGTGATCTCGGTTCCACATCTTTTTATTTGTGAAACGCACTAAACAAGAAAAAAGGCAAACGATACGTGCCACTAATGCAGTGCTCACAGGCAACTACACATAAACAAGATCCCATAAAACACAGTAGGGAAATGGCTGCCTAAATATGATCCCCAATCAGAGACAACAATAAACAGCTGCCTCTGATTGGGAACCATGCCAGGCCAACATAGAACTAAACAACCTAGATAGGAACACCCCCCCTAGTCACACCCCGACCAAACCAAAATAGAGAATAAAAAAGGCTCTCTATGGTCAGGGCGTGACAGTCATTCAGAGATTCTCTGCCACCCACACAACACGGGGCAAATCGAGAAAGCCAGCCAGCCAGCCTGTACATCAACATTTCAATTACACAGTAAGTTGATAACAACGATTTGATCTGTAAAAATGATCCTGAAGATTCAACCCTGAGGAGATCTTCATGCTCGATTGACCTCAGTGAGAAGAAGAATCAGAAATTAAGTCACAGGCCTTTACCGGCTAGTGGGGGAAATGGAGCTGCTACAGGCTATATATCAGCATCATTTTCAAAAAGTGATTTGGCCTTTACACGTTTTGAAAATGATGCTGATATATAGGCTGTAGCAGCCCTATTTCTCCCACCAGCCGGTAAAGGCCTGTGACTTACCTTCTGCTTATTCACTAAAACTGGTATGGCAGAAGCAAACTTTTGAGAACAGACATAATGATAACACTACGCTGTCATTGTAGTTATTTATCTATTAAGATACCTAAATATGAGCTCTTGCATAGCATGACATGAATGCACTATAGAGATGTTATGGATCCATTTCATTAACCTTTAATAATGTGGTTAGGACCTGTTATAACACGTTCATGAAATTCTTATAGGTGTGAGAGAGAATAAAGTAGACGGCACACGTCAAACGTTTGATTTATGACCCTATGTCCGGATGACGTGTGCATGCCCAAATTTGGGCATCCGGTCAGGACATCCTGGTGGGAAGTTATCACGTGGTTATGCCCATATATGGGCATCCTGTTCCTGTTCTCACGCCTTAGAGTGAGTGTGAATTTATGTATATAATGCATCTATTAATTTGAAGTTGTCATGATGATTGATGTCTAGGGACCTCTTTGTACTGGGGGGGATGTGTTTGAACATTTCAAAGAGTATGGCCCCACCCCCTGTTTTATTGACTTACGGGCTGTTGTCTATGAAACAGGAATGTCCTGGGTTATTGGGGTTGGCAGACGCATTATAAATGAAGCCCAGAACAAGACATGCGGCCCCAGAACACTAAACAAGATTTTAAAAATAAACATGGATTTTGTGATCAGTGGCAAAGCAGTGATGACTGTAACAACGGAGGCAGGACCGCGGCTGAAACATAGAGAAAGAGCCAAGTATAAAGCCACAATATACGATGCGCCAAAAAAGCAGATTCTAAGTGTGTATAGAACCCAAATACCGCCCGCAACTGCGCTGAAAGATCAAGTGCTGATGTCTAATGGACAGCAATGGGGGTATCAGTTTGATTACCTGGCCTGTAGAGTGAACCTCTATACGGTAGCCGAAGAAGAATATACAGACCAGACTTTAGGATTGGACTACAGGCTTGAAGACTGGACGGTTTTTCGCAAGGTTGTGTGTCCCGAACTGAGACTTATCACCAAGGGGTATAGCTTGTTCACGGGCTACGAGACCCGTTGGGAAGGTGCCTCTGACTCCTCAGAAATAATATTTCACAGGGTGAAAATACAAAGAAAGAAAGGACTTCCATGTGGCTGCGTGGAGTTCTATATCAGCAACGAGTAAACCCGCAACCAAAACATTCGTGATGGTGGCCAGACTGGGGATTATAGGTTGCACATGCTTATTCTTTTTAAAAGTTGGGATCTAATGGAATTGAAAATGTTACAGTTGTTGGACGCTCTTTTTGTACAGAGCCAACAGCGGCAGAGCATTGTTCATGTAAGGAAGTGCATAATATATACGAATCCTGAGGATTATGATTCAAAGGAGCCCCAAGAAGGGTCATCCTCAGAAGGGTCAGCCCCCCGAAGAAAACTAAGTACCCGGCTGCGTTAACCACGCTCTGATACCCAAAGGACTGGTTCAACAATAAAAGGAGTGCCCTTAAAGCCTCCAGTTCTTCATTTCAGCATATATCATGGATATTCATACAACATACCAGGACTCCGATACGACATGGGGGCCAGACACTAAAGACTCTATGCCTCGCAGCCCAACATTCTACTCCCCCCTGGCAAGACCCACGACACCCCCTACATGTACACAGCCTGAGGATGTGTTTGATGGGGTGGTAAGTACTATTTTTGTGGACACCATCAAGGCCTCTGTAGCCACACTTTTAGACGTGGTGATTGGAGAGTATATAAGAGAAAAATGCATCGGTTGTGAGATCAATCACCCCAGCCAGAGCCGTCATCCGTGCCTATACGACCCCCCAAGATACTCCTTCTTCAACCATTTTGAGGAGCTGGTGAAAAGACTGTGGTCCTGCAGGTTTATACCATCGCAGGTCAGAGCCCTGGAGTCTATGGGTCTTGTGCTGTCTATTCACAGAGTTTACGGGGTAACCGAGGCTTTCCTACATGAACTGAAGGAGGCAATCTACATCCACGAGAAACTCAAAGAAATCCGACACACCCTGGTGGACGACAATAAATACCGGGAAGCTGTGGTGGCTGATGTGATGACTTTCTGTCTCAATTACCCCCAAGAGACCGAGTGACATTTTGTTATTTAGATGTAAAGCAATGGGCAACTATATGTATACGATGTTAGAGAGAATAAATACATGTTTTCTTTTGAGAGAACTTACAAATGTTATGCATCAAATTATTGAAAATGAAGTGAGCAATGTATTGTTCTACACAACACACAATGCCTGGGTTAATGTAGAGCATGTGCTGAAAATGGAACAAATCATGAATCATGTACGACATACGGGCGAAAGTCTACAATGGACACAACTGGTATCCCGTCTTGTGGATGATTCTGAAGAACTAGAAACAACTTTGTCTAAAATTTTACTTTATTTGTTTGAAACACCATTTAATTGTAACGTGTATCATATTTGTTGTTTATATGCTTATATATCGGACGTGTGTGTTTTAAAAATTCAGCGACACAAGCCTGTAAATCTTAACCAAATATACAGGGTGTTGCATGCTGTGATTTTTTTAGAAAACGGGGACATGTATCCTGCAACAAATCCTGAATTGTCTGTATACGTAATACTTGATGTATGCATAAAATAAAAATTCAAAAATGAAAATGAAATGTTGTCGTTATTTGAAAGTGGCTCATTAACGTTATTGTACCTCAGAGAGGCAAGAAGGATGGCGGAGCAGCTGTTGAAAAACATTTATTATAATCCCTCTAACCCCGGGTTTTATGGGGGTAAAGAGCGTTTACAGAGAGCTATAGCCGAAGAAACAGGTAGCCGGTTAAGCGCTGCTAAAGTGAATGAGTGTTTATCAGAGCAGGATGCACATACTCTACATAACCTGTAAGAAAACAATTTCCAAGAAATATAGTTTTTTCTACCCAACCTTGTCCCAATTTCAGGTGGATCTATGTGACGTGCAGGCCCTTGCAGATAAAAATGATGGAAATCGCTACATGCTGACGGTTATAGATATTTTCTCTAAAACAGCATTTGTAAGGGGCTTAAAAAACAAGAGCGGGGCAGAGGTGACCCGGGCCTTTGACTCTATCTTGAAGTAAGGAGGAGCCCCCAAGAAAGTGCAGACTGATGGCGGAAAATTATTTTTTAATAATACTTTTCAGAAACTCATGAAGAAGCACAATATAGTACATTTTGCTACAGGCTCGGATTTGAAAGCTTCATTTGTTGAATGCTTTAACAGAACTCTGAAGGAGCGGATGTGGCGATATTTTACAGCTCTCAATACGCACAGATATATCGATATAGTTTAAGATTTAGTAAAGGGGTACAACAACAGCTACCATAAGAGTATACGTATGAAGCCCTCCGAGGTCTCTTTATTTTATTTTAAATTCATAGTGGGGGACTTGGTGCGTATATCCAAGTTGAGGGGTGTTTTCGGCAAAAAATATGAGCAAGGTTACAGCGGTCTACAAGTTAAAAGATTATGACGGGGAGCTTATAGAGGGGTCTTTTTATGAGAAGGAATTACAGAAGGTACAGTTGGGTAAAGACAAAGTCTTTCACGTGGAGGAGATTCTAGATCAAAAGAGAGAAAAGGGTAAAAAATGGGTGCTGGTCCCCTGGAAAAACTGGCCACAAAAGTTCAACAGTTGGGTATTAGAGCACGATGTGGTGGAGGCATCGGGGGTTAACTTAAACCCTCATGCATGATAAATACACCATCATTCGCGTGTACACAGGAGTGCATCACGCAACACAGTGACTTCTACCTGACTCTCCCCAGTAATGCGTCTGCACATATATATCGTAATAATCAGAGTTCGAATTATACAACCAATTTTCCAAAGCCTATAGAGTTATCATAGGCCTGGGAAGTAGGTCTCAGCGAGATTACATACCCCCATAGTTGGTATAATATCAAAGATAAGGACCGTGATTTATATTGCAAAAGGATATCGGAACCTGCAAAACGTATTAAGCTTAAAAAAGGGTTCTATAGAACCGTCGACAGGATCGTCTCAGAGTTGAATGAACTCCTAACCTTGAACAATATGGAAATACTCCAGATCTACAACCCTATACATAAACGTGTACAAATCTCAGGGGATGCTGACGGGGGTATAAAGACCAGCGGTAATTTAGCCTACATGTTGGGGATGGGTCCCAATAAATGGACGTATGTGAAAGATAAATTATTCCCATTCCCTGCGGATATACATGCAGGATTTTACAACATATTTGTGTATACCGACATCATATCCTATCAAAGGGTCGGAGACAGCTGTGTGCCCCTCCTGAGAACAGTTCATATAGAGAGAAAGGAAGGGGACATAGTCACTGTCACCTACGACAAGCCACATTACGTACCTGTAAGCAAGAAATATATTGAAAACATTCTTGTTGAGCTTAAAACGGATCAGAAAGAAAACATCGAATTTACTTATGGTAAAACGATTGTAAAACTCCACTTTAGACCCACCAAAACCTCTCTACATATATATTATTAGTATTATATATTTTATAAACATAATACAAATAAATTAAAAAGGGTCATGGACCACCAACATCTCGACCCTAACCGCTATGTCTCATACTATGTTGCTCAAGTGGGTAATGGGTTACCCGGCTATTATGGATCCCCGACCATGTACGGTTCGGGGATAGGCGGTATATTTCGTAACCTCTTTAGGATGGTTTTACCGTTTATGAAGAGAGGCCTCAGCATAGCCAAACCACATTTAAAATCAGCAGCTAAAAATATAGTAAGTGAGGTTGTAGCCAATGCTATGACCCGAAGGGCGTCACCAGATGCCGAGCATCAAGAAGGCTCGGGGCTTATGATGTTGTCTTGAAGATCAAAAAAGAGACTCCGGGTATAAGGCGCAGGCTTGCCCCTATAAAGCGGAGGTTAACAGTTCAAAGAAACTCAGTAAGTCAAAGACGTGGTAAAGTGAGGAGGTATGGACCAAAAACGACAAAAAGAATACTCGGAAGTATTTTCTAAAAGAACAAGCAACATGGCTCTTTTACACCACATGTCCTCTGAAGCTATAAAGACAGAGCTCAATCTTTTCACGGCCCCCTTAACCCAACGTTCAATAGAGAGGTCCAGTTATGTGGAGATAGCTCCACTCTCTGCCATTACTGACAACGGTCCTATAGAATCTTTCATACCAGGCCACAGTGACAACTATCTGGACCTCAACAACACCTTGGTGCATTTGCGTCTAAAAGTGACCAAAAGAGATGGTACTAATATTGCAGACGATGCCAAAGTGAGTCTCATTAATTACCCAGTGGCCACCATCTTCTCCCAAGTGGATGTGACTTTGGGTGCACGCCTAATCAGTCAAAGCAGTGCCACATACCCTTATAGGGCCATCCTGGAATGTTTACTCAACTACTCCGAAGACACTCTCAAGACACAATTCAGCGCGGGCTGTTTAGCAAGGATACTGCAGGAGTCTCGACAGACCCTTCCACCGGTGCAAACAAAGGACTGGAGGCACGCGCTCGCTACTGTGCCGAATCTCGAGAGTTTCATTTGCTAGGGCCTATACACTCTGACATTTTCTTTCAAGAACGTTTACTCTTAAATTCGGTTGATTTAAGACTAAAATTAACCAGGGCCAAGGATGAGTTTTGCCTGATGTCTGCCCAGGACGGGGACTTTAGTTTAAAAGTGTTGGGGGCAACGCTTTTTATTTTAAAAAAGTGTCTGTATCTCCGGCAGTTCGTCTGGGTCACTCACAGGCTTTGATGAAAGGAAATGCCCTTTACCCTCTCCAAAAAATTACCATGAAAACCTTTAGCATACCTGTGGGCAGTAGAATCTGCAGTCAAGAAAACCTATTTCTAGGCCCTTTACCTCGATACGTGGTTATAGGTCTGGTTGATCACGCCTCTAATACGGGCAGCTTAGATTTAAAAAACGTACATTTTCAACACTTCGATGCAGAGTATGTAGCTCTCTGTCAGGGCGGACGTCAGGTCCCTGCTAAGGCTTTCCAAACGCAATTTAATAACAACATATCTGTGCGAGAATTTTACAATCTATTCATGGCTACAGGGAGGCATCTAAAAGATCTCTCTTTACCTATTGACAGAAACGATTTTGCACAGGGTTACACATTGTATGCTTTCAATTTATCACCTGATGATGTCACCTCAGGAAATCTGTTTGTGGTGTCCCAAGGTAACCTCAGGCTGGAAATGCGTTTCCATACACCTTTAGCCTGTACAGTTAGCATGATTGTTTATGCATGCTCTGATTCATACTTGGAAGTGAATGCCCGAAGACAGGTCTTAGTGGATTATTATTAAGGATCGTTGAGCAAAGACATGAATACCCAAGAGTTGGAAGGGCTCATGAGCCGATTGATTGGAAAAACAATTTTGTGGAGTGTTGGCTTGTGATGAATTACCTATTGAGAAATGGCCGGAGCGGCCTGCCATGTTTATTGTCAATACCCATCCTAAACACATGCCGGGTGAACATTGGCTCGCTGTGACATTAGAAGAGGAAGGAGGAAGAAAAATCTCAACTTTTTTTTATTCCTACGGCTTTCCCCCCGGTTTTTCACATTTCCCCAAATCTATTAAAGAATTTTTGACCAAAAACGGATCAAAGATCTACTACAGCATCAAACAAGTGCAAGATAACCTTTCCACTACATGCGGTCACCACTGTGTATTCTACCTATGCCAAAGAGCGCGGGGAGTTTCTATTGAAGATGTTATGTCTCTTTATAAGGATGCTTTAAGAAGTAATGATAACGTTGTAGCTTGTTTTGTTAGAAAATATCAAAAGTGTTCAAATATGTGTCCTTTAAGACCGTGTAATCAAGGCGTATGCTCACGTCAAATGTTTCAAGAATGCCACAAATGTTAAATTGCTTATTTTTTCAAATAAAATGTATTGAATTTAATCATAATCATTCAAAAGTCATTCAAAAGTCTAACCACCCAGAGAGATCGGGATTAGGAAAAGGTCCGGAGACGTTCAGGGGGGTAAATTAGTTATCATCATCCCTTTCATATGAGGGCGGGGTTGTTGGGGCATCTTTAGGGGTGCTGTATCTCGTTGAAGGTTTTTGTTTTAAAGCTTGAATCTGTTGACGAAGCTTATAGTTGGGTACCCCCGAGAGGGGAATGTTGATGATTGCAGGAGCCTTAAGAAACTGACGCCACCCGGGAGGTCTTCTGTCATCAGCAACCTTGTGGGCTGCCGTGGTACTTTTAAGCAAGTCAAGCATATGTGAACCCCTGACAACAGCGCCCTGAAGGATAAACTCTCCTTTGTCATTCCAAGTAGCGGTCCCCTTTGAGTCTTTTATCTTGTTAATAATGTATCTAACATTTTTCCTGTTACGTGCCGGAACATGTGTCAACATATCCTGCATAACTTTGTCTTCAACAGGTATTTGATCTTCAGCCGGTAAGATCGCAGGTACAGGCCTTACAGGGGCTTGGCTCTCGCTAGGCTCGTCATCTTTTAAAGGGTCCGGTAGGGAAAGCGTTAAATGGTTGGTCTCTCTCTCCCCTTGTTTTACCAAGGCCAAATACCTTTGCAATAGGTTTGTGTATTTTTGGACCTTATCATAGGGGTTCAATCCTTTTCGGTTCAAAATATCCTTCATGGCCGTATCCAAATCATTTCCCGCTGTTTGTCTGATATTTTCAGGACCCTGAATTTGTTTTTTAAGTCTATCCAACTCTTGTTGTGGCACCAAATACATTTTATTGGCCATCACACTCGGTGTTCAACCCCCACGTCTGGCAGCAATAAGACTGGTGATGAAGGGCACGGCTATACTTAGTAAAGGTAGAAGAAAACCCCCAGACTGTTGTATGCTATGTATTTTCTTTTGAATACTGTCCCTTTTATTGGCAAAGAGTTTGATCGCGGTCTTTTGTCTCTTTATTTTTTTTCAATTGGGTCAGGGTGAGTGAAATGTATCCTTTGAGAAGATTCAAAGCAATCTCACATAGGGATAATATGAGATCTGAAGAACAGTGACCCAAGATGGCCTTCCGTTCTTTAGCGGTAGCCCCAACTAGGCTTCTCAAGAGGGGCAGGTTTCTTTTTAAATGCAGAGACATAGCTGTTACTTTTTAGGAATGTACGCAGCCGGCCACTCCCATGGGAACAGACCGGATCGTAGCCTCAGGTGTTCTGGAGTATTTGCTTTTAAATCCACGATTAAATAAGAAAATGGCGCTTTGGTAGCATCCTCATAGCTCTCCATAAAGTAGGATTTCCTTCCCAGGTGCATCTGCTGAGCTAAAGTGTTAATTTGTAGTTTGTCTCTAGGATTTTTGAACATAACCATGTAATTGGCGTTCAAACTAATGGTATGGCTATTTTTACCACAGACACATTCTGCACCAAGTAAAGCACGGACAGGTTTCTATGATGAGTATATTGGGTCAAAGCTCGTGCAATTTCGGGATGTTCGCTACCTGCAAATAGCATATCGTCCAAATCCAGCAGATTGTTTTTATGAGGAGGGAGAAGTTCATCATCAGACAGGGATTCAGGTATTCCTTCAACAAACTTGATTTTTATTTTCTTCAACAATTCATCATACAGAGGTTGATAACACGAATAACACCACACAATATTATCCGGCTTTTGAGATAACACATTTTCAGAATTCTCTAAATTACTTTTTACAAAACAAGTTTTACCACTATTTGATGGGCTTGCGATTAAGGCCAAAAATTGTAGTTGCAACCGGGGGTCAAAACCTTCTACAGCAGTCATTATATCTTAAGCTTTAAGACACACTGGGGCTTGTAGCATAAGTCAGTAGCCAAAGGGCAATGTGGTCCCGTCAGGCAATAGCAGTCTCTTGTCATAGACTACCCTGAATCTTTTAGTAAATGGGGCATTCCTTAGATGGAAGCCCTTTTTATCCCTAACAATTTTTTTGTAGGAGCTCAAAATCTCCAAGTCACTTTTCCGGTCGTTTATGAACCCCTCGACCAAGCGTGTGATTGATTCCAAGTTTACACGCGGGGCATTTTCATAGTTTTGAGTCACGCCTTTGGCTTTCAACACCACGTGATTGTCTTTAGTCCTAAAAGCATAGCTTTTGGGACCACAGGAGGACCATTCTGTGATATGGTCACCCTCTTCGAGTTCACTCGTTAACTTCTTATGGCTGAAGGGGCAGTATTGAGTAGCTTGGATGAAAGGTGCCCATATCAAACGGCCTGCTCCTCAGTCATAGTTGCTAATATTTGCATAGTATTATTAGTATTGGATAGAAACCACTCTAAAGTTTCTAAAACTGTTTGAATTATGTCTGTGAGATTAACAGAACTCATATTGGTGAAATCAAAACAGGAAGTCAGAAATCTGAGCTTGTATGTATTCACCAGAGTCCTTAATGAAATCGCCTTGAGATATGAATGATTGTGCACTGCCTAGGGGTTCCACTAGATGTCAACCATCAATAGAAATTATAATGAGACTTCTATGATGTTGTGGGGGAGAACGATAGCAGAATCAGTCAGGTGTCCATCAAGCAGCCATTTTCTGATCATGCTTTTTCCTCATGGAAGTCACTTACGTTCCATTGCTCACGAAGACAAGAAAGAATACTCCGGTTGGAACTTTATTGAAGCTATATGTTAAAAACATCCTAATGATTGATTCTGTACTTAGTTTGAAATGTTTCTTCGACCGGTAATATCACTTTTTGAAGTTTTTGTCCGATATAACGCTGACCAGAATTAGCGTTTGGATATGTAACCAGACGCGCTAACAAAAGAAGGTATTAGGACATAAATAACGGATTTTTTCGAACAAAGCAAACATTTATTGTGGACCTGGGATTCCTGGTGTGCTTTCTGATGTAGATCATCAAAGGTAAGGGAATATTTATCATATATTTTCTTGTTTATGTTGATGCCATCTTTGCGGCTGTGGTGTTTTATTTTGAGCGCCGTCTCAGATTATAGCGTGGGTTTCTTTTTCCGTAAAGTTTTTTTGTAATCTGACACAGCGGTTGCATTAAGGAGAGGTATATCTATAATTCCATGTGTATAACTTGTATTATCATCTATATTTATGAGTATTTCTGTTGAAACGATGTGGCTATGCAAAGTCACTTGATGTTTTGGCCACTAGTGAATCTAGTCGCCTCAATGTAAACTCAGATTTTTTTATATAAATATGAATTTAACTTCTTGCAACTATAGGGGGTGCTGTTCCGCATTAGCATTTTTTGGTCTCCAAATTAAACTGCCTCGTGCTCAATTCTTGATCGTACAATATGCATATTATTGTTATTATTGGATAGAAAACACTTTCTAGTTTCTATAGCCGTTGGAATTTTGTCTCTGAGTGGTACAGAACTACTTCTACATCACTTTTCCTGACAGGGAGTCAGATTTCAGAAATTTTTACCCCTGATCTGGGATCGGTTTTAAGGTGCCAGTAGATGCTATAGAGAAACCGACACTGCCTACGTCTTCCTCTGGGTGTCAGTACGTCATCACGTTTTGAATGGATTCGATTGCGCAATCAGAGCCACTATAAAACACGAAAACGTAGAAGTACCGCTCTCTTCCTGCATGCGTCATGCGCAAAATGGACATCAGACCTGCCTCCTTCCAAATCGTTGTTTAGAGAGTGATATTTCTCCGGTCATGTTTTCAGTCGTTATAGTTGTTAAAAACATCATAATGTAGTTAATTTGAACCGTTTTATAGCAATTTATATCCGTTTAGTGCGATTTTGAGGAATTTCTTTGTTGTGCACTCTGAAACTTTGGACACGTTTCGGGGTCCCGTTCGATCGTTAGTGGATATTTCGAAGGACAGAGGACATCTATCGACCAAAAGAAGATTCGACCCAAGAAAGGATTCTTTGCCCAAGATTCTGATGGAAGAACAGCTCACAGTAAGAACAATTTATGATGATAAATCGTGTTTCTGTCGATAAATGTTAAACGTTTATGTCGCCATCTTGTTTGCTATAGCTTCGCTTGGCGCAACCTGTATTGAAAAGTAAGGATAATTTAAAAAATGTAAATCAGCGATTGCATTAACCTTTCACGAGCCTCTACCCCGGGTCCGGGATCACCCCCCACCCCCCCCACACACTAATTAGCATAGCTAGCATAGCTTCAAAAGTAGATAGTAGCATCTAAATATCATTAAATCACAAGTCCAAGACACCAGATGAAAGATACAGATCTTGTGAATAAAGCCACCATTTCAGATTTTTAAAATGTTTTACAGGGAAGACAAAATATGTAAATCTATTAGCTAAACACGTTAGCAAAATACACCACTATTCTAACTCCATCAGTTTCTTACTCCTTCAGGTGCTATCACCAATTCGGCTCAACTAAGATATTGATAGCCAATAACCTATAAAAAAAACCATCAGATGACAGTCTGATAACATATTCATGGTATAGGATAGTTTTTGTTAGAAAAAAGTGCATATTTCAGGTAGAAATCACAGTTTACAATTGCACCGACCATCACAAATCCACTAGAATTACTAGATAGAGCAACGTGTATGACCAATTTACTCATCATAAAACATTTCATAAGAATAGACAAAGCATAGCAATGGAAAGACCCAGATCTTGTGATTCCAGACAATATTTCAGATTTTCTAAGCGTTTTACAGCGAAAACACAATAAATCGATAAGTTAGCATACCACATGTGAAAACGTTACCAGAGCATCGATTCCAGCCAAAGAGCGCTATAACGTAATCACCGCCAAAAGATATTAATTTTTTCACTAACCTTCTCAGAATTCTTCCGATGACACTCCTGTAACATCATTTTACAACATACATATACAGTTTGTTCGAAAAGGTGCATATTTAGCCATACAAAACCGTGGTTACACAATAAAAATACTAGGAAATCAAGCCTCAATATGTCTGACGTCATCTATCAGAGTGATCTAGTTTAATTGAAAGCTAATCATATACTTGACTAAAAAATACAGGGTAGACAGGAATCGAAAGACAAATTAGTTCTTAATGCAACCGCTGATTTACATTTTTAAAAGTATCCTTACTTTTCAATACAGGGTTCGCCAGGTGAAGCTATACCAAACAAAATGGCGAAATATGCGTTTAAAATATTTCGACAGAAACACGGTTTATCATATTAAATATTGCTTACTTTGAGCTGATCTTCCATCATATTCTTGGGCAATGTATCCTTTCTATGTTATAAACGTCTTTTGGTCGATAGATGTCCTCTGTCCTTCGAAATGTCCACCACCAACGACCGACACCCCGAAACGTTTCCAAAGCTAAAAAGGGCACGACAAATAAATTCCTCAAAATCGCACTAAACGGATATAAATTGCTATAAAACGGTTCAAATTAACTACATTATGATGTTTTTAACAACTATAACGACTGAAAACATGACCGGAGAAATATCACTCTCTAAAAAACGATTTGGAACGAGGCAAGTCCGATGGCCTTCACGCTTCAGGCGCACGATGAGAAAGGGGGGTCTCTGTACATTTTGGTCTGTTATAATGGCTGTGAATGTCCCATCGATTTCATTGAAAACGTGATGACGTACAGACACCCAGAGGAAGACGTAGGCAGTGTCGGTTTCTTCATAGCATTCACTGTCGCCTTAAAAACAGACCCCAGATCAGAGGTAAAAATTTCTGAAATCTGAACCCTGTCATGAAAAGTGCTGTAGAAATTGTTCTGTACCACTCAGAGACAAAATTTCAACTCCTATAGAAACTATAGACTGTTTTCTATCCAATAATAACAATAATATGCATATTGTACGATCAAGAATTTAGCACGAGGCAGTTTAATTTGGAGACACAAATATGCTAATGCGGAACAGCACCCCCTATAGTTGCAAGAAGTTAAGAACTAATTTGTCTTTCGATTCCTGTCAACCCTGTATTTTTTAGTCAAGTATATGATTAGCTTTCAATTAAACTAGATCACTCTGAAAGATGAAGTCAGACATTTTGAGGCTTGATTTCCTAGTATTTTCATTGTGTAACCACGGTTTTGTATGGCTAAATATGCACATTTTCGAACAAACTGTATATGTATGTTGTAAAATGATGTTACAGGAGTGTCATCGGAAGAATTCTGAGAAGGTTAGTGAAAAAATTTATATATTTTGGCGGTGATTACGTTATAGCGCTCTTTGGCTGGAATCGATGCTCTGGTAACGTTTTCACATGTGGTATGCTAACTTATCGATTTATTGTGTTTTCGCTGTAAAACGCTTAGAAAATCTGAAATATTGTCTGGAATCACAAGATCTGGGTCTTTCCATTGCTATGCTTTGTCTATTCTTATGAAATGTTTTATTAAGAGTAAATTGGTCATACACGTTGCTCTCTATAGTAATTCTAGTCGTCTTGTGATGGTAGGTGCAATTGTAAACTGTGATTTCTACCTGAAATATGCACTTTTTTCTAACAAAACCTATCCTATACCATAAATATGTTATCAGACTGTCATCTGAAGAGGTTTTTTCTTGGTTAGTGGCTATCAATATCTTAGTTTAGCCGAATTGGTGATAGCACCTGAAGTAGTAAGAAACTGATGGAGTTAGAAAAGTGGTGTATTTTGCTAACGTGTTTAGCTAATAGATTTACATATTTTGTCTTCCCTGTAAAACATTTTAAAAATCTGAAATGGTGGCTTTATTCACAAGATCTGTATCTTTCATCTGGTGTCTTGGACTTGTGATTTAATGATATTTAGATGCTACTATCTACTTGTGAAGCTATGCTAGCTATGCTAATCAGTGTGTGGGGGGGTGAGGGGTGATCCCGGACCCGGGGTAGAGGCTCGTTAGAGGTTAATCAAACAAAACATGCATGTATTGTGTAACATGAAGTCCTATGGTTAGTGATTAATTTTATCTCTATTCTGGTTTTTGTGAAGCTATCTTTAGCTGGAAAAAATGGCTGTGATTATTGTGGTTTTGTGGTGACCTAACATAATCGTTTGTAGTGCTTTCGCTGAAAAGCCTATTTGAAATCGGACATTTTGGTGGGATTAACAACAAGATTACCTTTAAAATGATATAAAACACATGAATGTCTGAGGAATTTTAATTGTGAGATTTCTGTTTTTTGAATTTGGCGCCCTGCACTTCGACTGGCTGTTGTCATATCGATCCCGTTAACGGGACTTCTACCATAAGAAGTTAAACCACCCAGATAGTTGCTAAGTGGGGGGTTCCAATCACCCTGTTTGCTTACATAGACCACAGAGTCTGTGTCGTGGTAAAGAACCCGCCTCTGAAGCTGTTCCATGAGGGTGTACATTTCAAGTCGGCCATAGGCCGTGGTAAATGCTGCAAGAAACACATTTACATTACCCGGGGGTAGAACCCACTTCTTGTTACGCCTCCATTGCACCAGGGCAATGTCTTGACTCAAGAATGAAAAATGTGAAATTTCGTATTGGTCCGAAAAAACAAATTCCAAAAATTCTTTGGGGTCTTTAATGATCGACGTTGTTAGCATATTGCACCTCTGCGATAATTTGCCCCAAAGTGAGTTCAAGTACAATTTCGACATTTCTTTTGGTTTTGTTGACCTCTATTCTGTCAGGGTCAAGAAGTATGCCTTCTCTGTCATGATAGTCTTGAATGTACTTGTCTTTGCTCTCTTGATCTGTGACCGATGCAGGATAGCCTGAAGCCATTTACTTGCATCTCAAAAAGGTCTTGATGTAGTCTTTAAAAAGAGTGTCTGATTTCCAGGAAAAGTTCCACACTTCAAAGATTTTGGCCACACGATACCCCATCTCTAGAGCCTTAGAGAATTCAACTGTGACACATACACCTGTCATGGCTCTTTCTTGATCTGAGTGATAACAAGGGTTTTCCTGGTTGTTGTTTTCACTGCAGGTGCGACAAAGGGGAAAGAAAAGTTTTCCTTGAGGTCCCTTGTAAGGCAACACTGGTATAAACAAACCCCTAGGAGGGTAGACAGTTGCTTTAATCAGACCAAAATAGTTTTGGGGTAAGTCAAAGTCACGGTGAATCATTTCCGGATGCCCCAGCGGATAGCATGAGGAACTCATTACATGAGGATAAAGGGATGTAAAATCTACATATCCTATTGTCTCGTCGGGTTGCTCTACATACCACAATGTCAAAGCATTGGTTCGGCCTCCATACAAGGCCTGTCGTGGTTCCAGGGTTTCTGGTGTATCATAGCTGGAAAGGAAGGCTCGCACATGAGGATCAGACTTTTTGAGGGCGGTCCATTCATGCTCCCACATCACCTCCACTTTTAACCCGTAAGTAGCCTGTAAAGAATCCAATTTGTCTTGAAACTCTTGGTACATTTCCCCAAAAGTATTTTGGGTTAGGACACACATGGCCTGGGGCACAAAGCAAGATTTACAACCGTGGAAGAAACAACTGCTGTACTCATACAAGGTCTCAACCCCGTCAATCTGTGTGTATTCATCTACATGGTAAGAGCCAAACGCCTTCTCCCCCCGATTCAAAGCATGTTGAATAAAAATGTCTTTATCTTTTTAGGGATAGGGGGCAGCATTTTCACTTTTGGATGAATTGCGTGCCCATAGTGAACTGCCTCCTACTCTGTCCCAGATGCTAATATATACATATTATTATTACTATTGGATAGAAAACACTCTGAAGTTTCTAAACCTGTTTGAATTATGTCTGTGAGTATAACATAACTCATATGGCAGGCAAACTTCCAAACAGGAAGTGGAAATTCTGGGGCTGGTTGATGTTAACATAAAAATATGTTAGATAAAAAAATGTCAAATACATTTCAGGTATAATACTATATATTAACAATACATAATTCAATTACCTCGGCTTTTTTGACGAGGGCTGTTCTGACGAATCGCGGAAACCGGGGGGGCTTGACTTTTTCCATCAAGCATTCCAGATTCTGCTGGGCATGTCTCGTTGGAGCCTGAAAAAACATTATTTGTCCTTGTTTTAACATATTCAAGCCTAAAAATTTATAAATAATTAAATATGTATAACTAATAATATATACAGTGGGGAGAACAAGTATTTGATACACTGCCGATTTTGCAGGTTTTCCTACTTACAAATCATGTAGAGGTCTGTCATTTTTATCATAGGTACACTTCAACTGTGAGAGACGGAATCTAAAACAAAAATCCAGAAAATCACATTGTATGATTTTTAAGTAATTAATTTGCATTTTATTGCATGACATAAGTATTTGATCACCTACCAACCAGTAAGAATTCCGGCTCTCACAGACCTGTTAGTTTTTCTTTAAGAAGCCCTCCTGTTCTCCACTCATTACCTGTATTAACTGCACCTGTTTGAACTCGTTACCTGTATAAAAGACACCTGTCCACACACTCAATCAAACAGACTCCAACCTCTCCACAATGGCCAAGACCAGAGAGCTGTGTAAGGACATCAGGGATAAATTGTAGACCTGTACAAGGCTGGGATGGGCTACAGGACAATAGCCAAGCAGCTTGGTGAGAAGGCAACAACTGTTGGCACAATTATTAGAAAATGGAAGAAGTTCAAGATGACGGTCAATCACCCTCGGTCTGGGGCTCCATGCAAGATCTCACCTCGTGGGGCATCAATGATCATGAGGAATGTGAGGGATCAGCCCAGAACTACACGGCAGGACCTGGTCAATGACCTGAAGAGAGCTGGGACCACAGTCTCAAAGAAAACCATTAGTAACACACTACGCCGTCATGGATTAAAATCCTGCAGCGCACGCAAGGTCCCCCTGCTCAAGCCAGCGCATGTCCAGGCCCGTCTGAAGTTTGCCAATGACCATCTGGATGATCCAGAGGAGGAATGGGAGAAGGTCATGTGGTCTGATGAGACAAAAATAGAGCTTTTTGCTCTAAACTCCACTCGCCGTGTTTGGAGGAATAGAAGGATGAGTACAACCCCAAGAACACCATCCCAACCGTGAAGCATGGAGGTGGAAACATCATTCTTTGGGGATGCTTTTCTGCAAAGGGGACAGGACGACTGCACCGTATTGAAGGGAGGATGGATGGGGCCATGTATCGCGAGATCTTGACCAACAACCTCCTTCCCTCAGTAAGAGCATTGAAGATGGGTCGTGGCTGGGTCTTCCAGCATGACAACGACCCGAAACACACAGCCAGGGCAACTAAGGAGTGGCTCCGTAAGAAGCATCTCAAGGTCCTGGAGTGGCCTAGCCAGTCTCCAGACCTGAACCCAATAGAAAATCTTTGGAGGGAGCCGAAAGTCCGTATTGCCCAGCGACAGCCCCGAAACCTGAAGGATCTGGAGAAGGTCTGTATGGAGGAGTGGGCCAAAATCCCTGCTGCAGTGTGTGCAAACCTGGTCAAGAACTACAGGAAACGTATGATCTCTGTAATTGCAAACTAAGGTTTCTGTACCAAATATTCAGTTCTGCTTTTCTGATGTATCAAATACTTATGTCATGCAATAAAATGCAAATTAATTAATTAAAAATCATACAATGTGATTTTCTGGATTTTTGTTTTAGATTCCTTCTCTCACAGTTGAAGTGTACCTATGATAAAAATTACAGACCTCTACATGCTTTGTAAGTAGGAAAACCTGCAAAATTGTCAGTGTATCAAATACTTGTTCTCCCCACTGTATATATAATGGCTTCATACCGTGTCCATGGAGCTCTGTCTCGTGAAGCCCTGCCCAGTAGTACTTTTCGGGAGGGGATGATTCTGAGCAATGTACTAGAGCCCTTGTTGTGCGTTGCTTGTTTGGGTCAGGAATATGGAGCGAGCGGGTGGAGGTTCCCGGGGGAGTTGACGGGACGTTTAAATCCTCTGATCTCGTTGCGTTTGAAAAAACGTTCGTACAGAACGGGAGAATTGCATCTGTGTCATCTGATGTGTCATCTGCTCCGCCAAAGCCGTTCAGGGTCCATAAGGAGCCCGTTATCCTTCTTGGCTGTATGTCAGCTGTAAACACAAAACATAGCTTTTAATAGGGTGCATACTTTTTGTTTGTTTTGAATGTATAAATATTCTTGTGTATGTGATTATTGGACTTGGCTGCATGCGTTTTGCTCCTGAGAATCCCCGTCTAACGCTGTCTGTTCCAGATCATTTAACCCTCTGAGCAGCTGCGTAAAGGATGGAGAACCTACAAACGTTAGATAATATTAACATTAGATAATATTAACATTTTATTTATCCTATATACATTTTTTACGTATAAGAAAATGTGCATTGCCCCCCGTTTAAAACACATATAACTCATGTTTAATATTACTATAATATCAATAATATTCAAACAATTCCCCGCCTCCAAATCTTAAAATATATTTTTTCACTAACTCACATACAGAAAGCTCCATTAGGATGGATTCACGGATGATCTTTTAACTGTTCAGTCTGATAACTCTTCTGGACTGTTGGCCTGTGGGGTTTGTAGTTGCGCTAAAGCCGTGCGAACAGAGTGGATAGTATCTGTTTCACTAGACTCGTTCCGAGGTCGTGTCCCTAACGAGAGATATTCTGCAATGAGCTTACAGAGCATGGGGTGATGTTTTTTTCGGGCGCCATCCAGTATGCAAAGAATGGACCTGTAGTTTCCCCAGAATGTTTAGATTACAAAGGTAGTGATTTAAAACAACAGGAGGGGATGTCTAGACCTATTCTATGCTGTATTGCCTTTTGATTTCCTACATCCTCAGGGATATAACACCTTCTGTTTTTTAGGGGAATCCCGTATGAATATGTCCCACGATATACCTTTGTTTTAAACCCTAGGGGCAGTCTCGACATATTGTATTATTTCTGGGGTGTTTACTTTTTAGCCCCCACATCCTCTGGGGTGAGATAAATTCTGATTTGAAATGCTTGTGTGTTAATGAATCGAAATTTTAAGAGACGCACACCCCAATTCTAAAACAGCATCACGCACCTTTTTGGTTTCAAACGACACATGCAGAGACACCCCCCCACCCCTTCGTTTTTGAAACACACACACACACATACACGCCCGCACACGCACACCCACGCAAGCACACGTCTTTTCAGAAATATTTTTTCTCCGGGACAGGCATGATGATAGAGCGAAAAGACAGAGCCCCTTCGTTAAAAGGTGAGATACCTCTTTAAAACCATTTATTTAATTCGAAATATTTAGTACATACAGTTTAAAACATGTTATAATTAATTACACCTTTTTACTATTCCTTTCTTACAGTTATAGGGTCTGGTTAGCCCTGACCGGCATCCATATCCAATTCAGCAACGCCAAGACAGGCTCTCTTGCACGCTCCATCAAAGCTCCGTAAGTTTTCACTCCAGGGATAGATCATCCGTCGGGCATGTAGGTCCTGGGTATGTCTTAAGGATAGACGCGGCCAGCGTCGTAATTGTTCACGATTTTGGAAAAGACTGTCCAGCTTATTCATAAGGGTTATGAATATGGGATAATCAATCCATTTAAAGCTAAACACTGGCCTAAAAAAGTTTACATCCTTGCATGCTTCGGAAGATACATATGAACTGACAGACTTTGTTGCATTTGCACAATCAAATTGTTCACATGCTACAATTGTCACTTTGGAGTCAGGGCTATATGCCATTGAAGCGATTCTTAGGGCCTTCAGATCACTGCGTCCGCAGACCAGTTCTTCCATTGCATATCCAGGCAGAGTTGTACCACTCAGGGCCTGTTCAATTTGACAGAGCGCTAGCCTTATTTTAAGCCATTCTCTCAACCGCAGCGCAGGAGTTTTGCATGATAAAGGGGTTTGGGGCCACTGTCTGTGAATATCTTAACCGTAGAATCCTCTGGTTGGAATATGTAAGACATATGTCCCTCACTCGTACCCAAAACTCCTTTAAAACATTCTGGTGCCTCACACAGAACTTCCTCGAGGCCTTTGTCATTGGCTTCATGACCAGAGACGCATAGCACCCCGAGAATTGGCCTAATAGACATAATTTTCTGTTTAATGTTCAGGGTTTTATTTTTTAAATCTTGTTTAGTGTTCTGGGGCCGCATGTCTTGTTCTGGGCTTTATTTATAATGCTTCTGCCTAACCCCAATACCCCAGGAGTTTCCAGGCTGGGCAGGGCCCTGGAAACTAACCAATGTACTCTCTCCAACACAGTAGACAAACCAAACCACCAAAGGCAACCAATACTGGGCCTATCAAACTCAAACAAACTTACAAAATATGCAAACAAAACACCTACAAAATTTAACATTTACCCCACGTTCTCCCAAACAATACATTCAAGATCCCGGATGAGCCCCCACAACATCAATCATCATGACAACTTCAAAGGAATAGATGCATTATATACATAAATTCACACTCACTCTAAGATGTGAGAACAGGAACAGGATGCCCATATATGGGCATAACCACGTGATAACTTCCCGCCAGGATGTCCTGACCGGATGCCCAAATATGGGCATGCACACGTCATCCGGACGTGTGCATGTTCAGAGTGAGAACCAAAATTCATACTATTTAAACAATACTGTAGATTCAGACATCTTTCTGAAATGTGTCAATATAGCTATACAGTGCCTTCAGAAAGTATTCACACCCCTTGAATTTTTCACAATTTTGTTGTGTTACAGGCTGAATTTAAAATAGATCAAATGTAGATGTTGTGTCACTGCCCTACACACAATACCCCATAACGTCAAAGTGGAATTATGTTTAAAAAATATATTACAAATTTGTAAAAAATGAAAAATCTGAAATGCCTTTAGTCAATAAGTTTTCAACCCCTTTGTACTGGCAAGCCTAAATAAGTTCAGGAGTAAACATTTGCTTAACAGGTCTTATAATGCATTGCATGCACTCAATCTGTGTGCAATAATAGTGTTTAACATGATTTTGTTTCATCTCCGTAACCCACACATACATCTGTTAGGTCCCTCAGTTGAGCAGGGAATTTCAAGCACAGATTCAACCACAAAGACTGGGGGGGAGGGGTTACAAAGCTTCGAAAAGAAGCGCACATTTTGGTAGATGGTTAAAAATGAAAAAGAAGACGTTGAATATCTTTGACCTTATCTTTGACCATGCTGAAGTTATTAATTCCACTTTGGATGGTGTATCAATACACCCAGTCACTACAAAGATATGGGCATTTTTTCTAACTCAGTTGCCGGAGAGGAAAGAAACCATTCAGGGATTTCACGAGGCAAATGGTGACTTTAAAATTGTTACAGAGTTTGATGGCTGTGACAGGAGAAAACTGAGGATGGATAAACAACATTGTAGTTACTCCATAATACTAACCTAATTGACAGAGTGAAAAGAAGGAAGCCTGTACAGAATACAAATATTCCAAGACATACATCCTGTTTACAACAAGACACTAAAGTAAAACTGCAAAAAAAGTGGCAAAGCAATTAACTTTTTGTCCTGAATAAAATGTGTTATGTTTAGGGCAAATCCAATGCAACACAATACTGAGTACCACTCTACATATTTTCAAGCATAGTGGTGGCTGCATCATGTTATGGGTATGACTGGAATCTTTAAGGACTGGGGATATTTTCAGGATAAAAATATATTGAATGGAGCTAAGCACAGGCAAATCCTAAAGGAAAACCTGGTTCAGTTTGCTATCCACCAGACACTGGGAGATTAATTCACCTTTCAGCAGGAAAATAACCTAAAACACAAGATCAAATCTACTCTGGAGTTGCTTACCAAAAAGACAGTGAATGTTCCTGAGTGGCCGTTTTTACATTATTCTGCTTGGAAATCTATGGTAAGACCTGAAAATGGTTTGAAGAATTTAGAAAAGAATAATGTGCAAATATTGTACAATCCAAGTGTGCTAAGCTCTTAGACTTACCCAGAAAGACTCACAGCTGTAATCACTTCTGAAGATGCTTCTACAAAGTTTTGACTCAGAGGTATGAATACTAATGTAAATGAGATATATCTGCATTTCACTTTTTCATTATGGGGCATTTTGTGTAGATGGGTCATTTGAATCCATTTTGAATGCAGGCTGTAACACAACACAATGTGGAATAAGTCAAGGGATATAAATACTTTCTGAAGACACTATTTTCTCAGATGAGAGATTTTGGAAAGCGCCCATCCTGACCTGAAGGTACAGTATTGACCAGGTAGAGAGAAATGAAAGCATCCATCCTGACCTGAAGGTACAGTATTGATCAGGTAGAGAGAAATGAAAGCACCCATTCTGACCTGAAGGTACAGTATTGACCAGGTAGAGAGAAATGAAAGCATCCATTCTGACCCGAAGGTACAGTATTTACCAGGTAGAGAGAAATGAAAGCACCCATCCTGACCTGAAGGTACAGTATTGACCAGGTAGAGAGAAATTAAAGCACCCATCCTGACCTGAGTACAATATTGACCAGGTAGAGAGAAAAATAAATGTAGCTCAGGACGGCAGGTAGCCTAGTGGTTAGAGCGTTGGGCCAGTTACCGAAAGGGTGCTGGATTGAATTCCCGAGCCGACCAGGTAAAAATCTGTCTTTCTGAGCAAGGCAGTTAACCCACTGTTCCCCGGGAGCCGATGATGTCGATTAAGGCAGCCCCCCCTCACCTCTCTGATTCAGAGGGGTTGGGTTAAATGTGGAAGACACATTTCAGTTGTACAACTGACTAGGTATCTCCCTTTCCCAATATTTTAGACGTTCAATAGTGATCCATCAGAAGCCCTTTGTGTTTCTCAAGTGAAACATCTAACCTAGTATGTGAGAAATGGGTATTTTTTACGGATGAATGACTAAATACATGAAAGATAGCAACAGGGCAGTTTCGATTAAGCCCAACGTTCCATCTTCTCGCAACAACCCACTGGGCAGAAACTGGTTTAATCAACGTGGTTTCCACATCATTTCAACTCCCAAATAATCTATGTGATGTTATTGAATCGACGTGGAAAACTCATCGGATTTTTAAAAGGTCATCAGCGTAAGGGCATGGTGACATATTTAGTTGATTTAGCGTTGAATTTACAATAGTTGACGACTCAACCAAATATAAATCAAAAGGAAATGCTGATTTCATGTCTGTGCCCAGTGGGAAGTGCTTTTTGAGCGATAGAAGGAAATTAAAAGAGATGAGAATGCCTTGAGCAAGATGAGATTCTATAATTCTCTGATATTCTCTTCTCCCTCGTTCTCTGTTTTCTCTCTCTCCAAGATGTCCCTCAGCGGGTGCAATTCCTCGACCGTAATTCATTTCAAATTGCATCTAAATGAGATGTTTATTTTCCAGAGTGGTTATTTCTCTCTGTTGCCTGCTGTTGCACTGTCCCCTAATCCAGTCTATTATTAAAAGGTTGAAAAGACTGCATTAGGATCTGGATTCTTCTGTCTAGCTGGAGAGAGACATTAGATATTGGATTACCCATCTGAGAACTTTAAATGTTTTATTTCTCCTTTCGCTACTTCCTTCCATCTTTCCTTCTTTCCTTCCTTCCTTGTTCCTTCCTTCCATCCGTCCTTTCCTTCCTTCCTTCCTTCCTGTTAACCCTGATGGTAACGTCAGGTCCCGTAGATATTACATCAACCCCCTGTGTTGCCATCATTGGAAGACATCCAGAAAAGTACTCCACTGTAATCCAGCCAATAACAGCAGACGACCACATGTTGGGGAACTATCTCGAAAACAAACAAAAGTTCGTCAGCAACTACTTTCAGAGATATGTCACAATCAGGAAGGTATGTTAGAGTCATGGTCCCCATAAACATAATATGATCAGGAATCGTGAACACAAATCATACAATCACAGTCAAGTCATCATACTTTTATCAACAATTACAATTATCTTAGAGATTTGGTTGGGGATTGTAGCATAGCATCTGCCTAGATCAGACCAAACCTAATGCAGTGCAGGCTATTCCATCTTGCCTGACGACACCAACTGAAGCAACACATCTGCCACGCTGATCCTCAACACAGGGACCCCTCAGGGGTGCGTGCTCAGTCCCCTCCTGTACTCCCTGTTCACCCACGACTGTATGGCCAGGCATGACTCCAACACCATCATTAAGTTTGCAGACGACGTAGTGTCCCACCCACCACCCGCCAACCCCTCTTTTACGCTACTGCTACTCTCTGTTCATCATATATGCATAGTCACTTTAACCATATCTATATGTACATACTACCTCAATCAGCCTGACTAACCGGTGTCTGTATGTAGCCTCGCTATTTGTATAGCCTCGCTACTGTATATAGCCTGTCTTTTTACTGTTGTTTTTATTTCTTTACCTACCTATTGTTCACCTAATACCGTTTTTGCACTATTGGTTAGAGCCTGTAAGTAAGCATTTCACTGTAAGGTTGTATTCGGCGCACGTGACAAATAAACTTTTATTTGATTTGAATTCCTCCGCTTCTCTATTGTTCGCAACATACTTCAGTCTGAGACTGCCATCGTTGACATTGTTTGTGGGGATGTCAAAATGAGGGTGTTGTACAAAACAAAGGCATCAGCATTTGAATCATCTCTAAACAGTCAGAGTATCAAAGCCAACGACACATTTTTCAAAACGCCTTTTTACCCACGTGTGTCCACTGGCCCAACCCATTGGTTTCTGGGACCAATCAGAACGCTTGGAATGTGTGTGCATTCTAGAAATAGTCAGTAAGGTACTCGGATCCAGACTCATTGTGGAGAAGAAACTAACGTCCGTGGGCATAGCATAGTATTTGGGAAACCAGGCAATATTTCATCCCCTGTTGCAGGGATCATCAACTATTGTAGATTCTGCCATGGGCTTTTTTTTTCTTGAGCGCATGGTCAGAGGAGCCAAAACATAATTACAAATAATTTGTAGACTGCAAAACGACCAAAAGAACCCCAACCAGACATAACATTTGAATAAAACATCATAATTTCAAACCTTGCCCACATTTGAATACGATCACATATTTCTATTATTACTGAACTTATTCCAGAGGCTGACCCAAAAGAGCGCCGGCGGAGAAGAGATACTCGAGGCGGTCTTCTGGTCTGACTTAGGAAGCATGCACACCACCCACCGCTCCCGAGTATTTTACTCGCTCATGTCCAATCTCTGGATAATAAAATTGATGAGCTCAAGGCGAGAGTTGCTTTTCAGAGAGACACCAGGGATTGTAACATTCTCTGCTTGGCTGAAACATGTCTCTCTCGAGATATACTGTCTGACTCAGTACATCGCGCCAACAGGAACAAACATCTCTCCAGGAAGCAGAAGGGTGGAGGTATACGTTGTATGATTAACGACTTATGGTGTAACTGTGATAACATACAGGAACTCAAGTCCTTCTGTTCACCCGACCTAGAAAATCTCACAATCAAATGCCGACCATACTAACTCCCGAGATAATTTTTCATCAATAATAGCCACAGCGGTAAATATCCCCCCCCTCCAAGCGAATACCATGACGGTCCTCAAAGAACTTCACTGTACTTCCTGGAAACCACATATCCTGATGCTGCATTTATTGTAGCTGGGGATAATAACAAAACAAATTTGAGGAAAAGGCTGACAAAATTCTATCAACATATTGATTGTTGTACTCCCGCTGCTAAAACTCTCAACCATTACTATACTACCTTCCAGAATACATATAAGCTCCGCCCCGCCCTCCATTCGGCAAATCGGACCACGATTCCATCTTGCTCCTCCCCTCCTATAGGCAGAAGCTCAAACAGGAAGCACCCGTGGTGAGGACTATTCAACGCTGGTCTGACCAATCGAAATCCACGCTTCAAGATTGTTTTGATCACGCGGACTGGGATATGTTCAGAGTAGCTTCAGAAAATAATATCGACACATATACCGATACGGTGAATGAGTTTATCAGGAAGTGCATAGGAGATGTTGTACCCGCTGTGACTATTAAAACCTACCCCAACCAGAAACCGTGGACAGATGGGAGCATTCGCGCAAAACTGAAAGCGCGAAGCACCGCATTTAACCAGGGCAAAAAAAGACTGGGAATATGGTAGAATACAAACAGTGTAGTTATTCCCTCCTCAAAGGAATCAAGCAGGCTAAATGTCGGAATAGGGATAAAGTTGAGTCCCAGTTCAACGGCTCAGACACGAGATGTTGTTGCAGAGTCTACAGACAATCACTGATTATAAAATGAAACCAGCCACGATGTCTTGCCGATGTCTTGATTCCAGACAGGCTGAACACCTCCTTCGCTCGCTTTGAGGATAATACAGTGCCACCGACACCACCCGCTATCAAGGACAGTGGACTCTCCTATTTGGCCGACATGAGTAAGACATTTAACTTCTCTGCGCACGGATCCCTTTTACGGGATCATTTTCCTTAACAACCGCTGAATTGCAGGGCGCAAAATATTACTAAAAATATTTATAATCATGCAATCACAAGTGAAATATACCAAAACACAGCTTAGCTTGTTGTTAATCCACCTATCGTGTCAGATTTTGAAATTAAGCTTTACAGAGAAAGAAATCCAAGCTTTTGTGAGTGTATCAATCAATGCTAGAACAGCTAGCCCCAAAGTAGCATGGTCATGAAAGTCAGAAAAGCAATAAAATTAATCGCTTACCTTTGATAATCTTTGGATGTTTGCAGTCACGAGACTCCCAGTTACACAATAAATGTTATTTTTGTTCGATAAATATTACTTTTATAACAAAAAAATGCCATTTGGGTTGCGCGTTATGTTCAGAAAACTACAGCCTCGTTCCGGTGCTGAAAGGCAGAAGAAAATTCCCAGACGTATCAGATTCAAAAATATTACTAAAAATATTTAGAATCATGCAATCACAAGTGAAATATACCTAAACACAGCTTAGCGTGTTGTTAATCCACCTATCGTGTCAGATTTTGAAAATATGCTTTGCAACGAAAGCAATCTAAGCTTTTGTGAGTGTATCAATCAATGCTAGAACAGTTAGCCTTATATTAGCTTGGTTAGCTTGGTCACGAAAGTCAGAAAAGCAATAAAATGAATCGCTTACCTTTGATAATCTTCGGATGTTTGCACTCTTGAGACTCCCAGTTACACAACAAATGTTATTTTTGTTCGATAAATATTACTTTTATAACAAAAAAACGCCATTTGGGTTGCGCGTTATGTTCAGAAAACCAAAGCCTCGTTCCGTTCGACGAACATTCCAAAAAGTTTCCGGAATGGTCGTAGAAACATGTAAAATGTTTTTTATAATCAATCCTCAGGTTGTTTTTAACAAACATAATCGATAATATTTCAACCGGACCGTAACCTATTCAATAAGAGAGAAAAAGAAAAATGGAGAGCTCCGATCTCGTGATCTCATTTTTCAAAATAAAAGCCTGAAACTATGTCTAAAGCCTGGTCACATCCTGAGGAAGCCATAGGAAAAGTAATCTGGTTGATACCCCTTTAAATGGAAGAAAGACAGGCCAGGAAACACATTTTTCTTTTTTATATCACTTCCGGGTTAGATTTTCTCAGGTTTTTGCCTGCAGAATCAGTTTTGTTATACTCACAGACAATAGTTTGACAGTTTTGGAAACTTTGGAGTGTTTTCTATCGAGGAGGTGCGCAGACAGGAGGAGACTGCAAGAAGTGCAAAGGCTGTCTCTCTTGCTAAACAAGGGCAATGGACGCGGTGGGAAGGCCTGGAGAGGAGAAAGATCAACTGGAGTGAGCTTTGGCAAATGGAGGCAAGCAACATCAGCTTCATCATAAGAGCTGTTTATGATGTGCTTCCATCACCAAAAAACCTACATCAATGGTATGGCGAGGACCCGACCTGCCCCCTCTGCCCAGCTCCAGCGACTCTCAGGCATATAATGACAGGTTGCAAGACCAGCCTCTCACAAGGCCGCTACACCTGGAGGCACAATCAGGTCCTCAAGAGCCTGGCTGCAGCACTTGAGACCAAGAGGAGTGCAACCAATTCATTACCTCCAAAAACAAGCAATCCCGTCAAAACAACAACATTCATCCAGGAGGGACAGAAAAGGCCCAAGCATCCTCCTACAAAGCCAGAAACTGGACACCTAGGCATGGCCCGGGACTGGAAGATGCTTGTCGATATTGGCCAGCAACTCATTTTTCCACCTGAGATTGCTTCTACCAACCTTAGGCCAGACATGGTACTCGGGTCCCCTTCACGAAAGGCTGTGTACATCATAGAGCTCACAGTCCCGTGGGAAAACTCTGTTGAAGAGGCCTACGAGCGTAAGAAACTGCGTTACACAGAGTTGGCAGCAGACGCAACTCAGCGTGGCTGGAATGCAAAAGTCTGGCCAGTTGAAGTGGGATGCAGAGGATTCGTGGCTTCTTCCACCATCAGGTTGCTGAAAGAACTTGGAATCCATGGACAGGCTCTGCGGCAGACCGTCAGAGCAGTTTCTCAAGCAGCTGAAAGAGGCAGCCAGTGGATCTGGATCAAACGGAAGGACCCTTGCTGGGCTATAATTTCATGACCCCCCCACCCCCACCTGAGAACCCAATTCAGATCCCTCCAACTTGAGGAGGGCATATGAGGTATGCGGTCAGCTGTAGGGCTGGCTCAGGGAAGAGGACGCCCCTGCCTTGCATAGTCCCGTGGGAAATCTTAATTGGGCATGGGACACAAGCTAAGGCTTGATCACCCTTTAGCTGGCCACCTTTGATGAGGGTGTTTAGTAATTAAAGGCCGAAACACCCACTGATTCGAAGGCACACTACTGAGGATGTGTCCCAAAATTGACATCTTAACCCAGTCTAAGAAATAAACCTCCCATGCCACTCTGTCAACATCACGGCAAATCTCATGTGAGTGCATACCATCTATTGGCACAATGGACAGTTTTTAACATCTCGTCCCGTGTTTTATGATTCCTAATCTGTAAATTATATGCATATTCTACGATCTGGACCTGAGAAATAGTCCGTTTACCTTGGGAACGTTATTTAAAAAAAAAAAAATACAAAAATCTGACCCTTAGCGTCAAGAGGTTAAGCGTGTTAACCCTCACAAGGCTGCTGGCCCAGATGGTATCCCTAGCCGCGTCCTCAGAGCATACGCAGACCAGCTGGCTATTGTGTTAACAGATATATTCAATCTCTCCCTATCCCAGTCTGTTGTCCCCACATGCTTCAGATGGCCACCATTGTCCCTGTACCTAAGAAAGCAAAGGTAATTGAACTAAATGACTATCGCCCCATAGCACTCACCTCTGTCATCATGAAGTGCTTTGAGAGACTAGTCAAGAATCATATCACCTCCACCTTACCTGCCACCCTAGACCCATTTCAATATTCTTACAGCCCCAATAGATCCACAGACAATGCAATCGCCACCACACTGCACACTGCCCTGTCCCATCTGGACAAGAGGCATACCTATGTAAGAATGCTGTTCATTGACTATAGCTCAGCATTCAACACCATAGTACCCTCCAAGCTCATCATCAAGCTCGAGGCACTGGGTCTCTACCCCATCCTGTGCAACTGGGTCCTGGACTTCCTGACGGGCCGCCCCCAGGTGGTGAAGGTAGGAAACAATACCTCCTCTTCGCTGATCCTCAACAGTCACAAGGGTACACCCACAAGGGTGCGTGCTCAGCCCCCTCCTGTACTCCCTGTTCACCCAAGACTGCGTGGCCAAGCATGCCTCCAACTCAATCATCAAGTTTGCAGATGACACAACAGTAGTAGGCTTGATTACCAACAGCGATGAGACAGCATACAGGGAGGAGGTGAGGGCTCTGGGAGTGTGGTGCCAGGAAAATAACCTCTCACTCAACTTCATCAAAACTAAGGAGATGATCGTTGACTTAAGGAAACAGCAGAGGGAGCACCGCCCTATCCACATCGATGGGATCGCAGTGGAGAAGGTGGAAAGCTTTAAGTTCCTCGGCGTACACATCACTGACAAACTGAAATGGCCCACCCACACAGACAGTGTGGTGAAGAAGGTGCAACAGCACCTCTTCAACCTCAGGAGGCTAAAGCAATGTGGCTTTACATCTAAAACCCTCACAAACTTTACAGATGCACAATTGAGAGCATCCTGTCGGGCTGTATAATCGCCTGGTACGGCAACTGCACTACCCACAACTGCAAAGCTCTCCAGAGGGTGGTGCGGTCTGCCCAATGCATTACCGGGGGCAAACTACCTGCCCTCCTGGACACCTACAGCACCCAATGCCATAGGAAGGCCAAAAGGATCGTCAAGGACACCAACCACCTGAGCCTTTGCCTGTTGACCCCGCTATCAGGGGCGGCAGGTAGCCTAGTGGTTAGAGCATTGAGCCAGTAACCGAAAGGTTGCTGGATTGAATCCCCGAGCTGACAAGGTAAAAAGCTGTCGTTCTACCCCTGAACAGGGCATTTAACCCACTGTTCCCCTGTAGGCCATCATTGTAAATAAGAATTTGTTCTTAACTGACTTGCCTAGTTAAATAAAGGTATAAATAAATATATAATAATAATAATCATCTAGAAGGCGAGGTCAGTACAGGTGCATCAAAGCTGATACAGAGAGACTGAAAAACAGATTCTATCTCAAGGCCATCAGACTGCTAAACAGCCATAACTAGCACATCAGAGGCGGCTGCCTATCTACATAGATTAGGGATCACTGGCTACTTTAGAAATGGATCACTAGCCACTTTAATAATGTTCCATATCTAGCATTACTCATCTCATATGTATAAACTGCACTCCACACTGTTCTGCCATATCTTAGTCACTTTTAAATTGCATCACCCATCTCATATGTACATACTGTATTGTATTCTATACTACACCACTGACTATTAAACAGCCATCTCCAGCACATCAGAGGCTGCTGCCTATAGACATAGATTAGGAATCACTGGCCACTTCAAGGAAATGAAACACTAGCCACTTTAATAATGTCTCCGTATCTTGCATTACTCATCTCATATGTATATACTGTATTCTATACTATGCCACTCTATCTTAGTCCAATGCTGCTCTGACATATATGTATATATATTCTTAATCCATTCCTTACTTAGATGTACGTGTATTTTGGGTATATGTTGTGAAACTGTTGGATATTACTTGTCAGATATTACTGCACTGTCGGAGCTAGAAGCACAAACACTTTGCTACACCCGCAATAACATCTGATAAACACGTGTATGTGACCAATGCACTTTGATTTGATTTGATGGGTGGGAACACTTTGGAACAGATTTTCTAAATTAAAATCACTCTGAGCTGATTTACTGTCTTTAATGTCCAACAATTGTACATTTTTGTATTTATTTTTTGCTCAGAAAACTTGGGGGGGGGGGGAAATAAAATCCCCCGCAGTCCAAATTTGCCCCCAGATAGGGAACCCTGCCCTATTGTTATGCATTGTCGTGCAACACCTGTTGCCTCCACGGATTTAAGAAACAATTGATTTTGTGTGGGTGACAATACATGACATGCTTAAGGAACCATAAAGCAGACCGGAGGAATTTATTACTGGTCATGGGATTGTAATTGAAAGGGATTTGTGGATTTTCTCTGCAGCTGGAAATCCAGAAAGGGGTTGGGCGATGGGGGGATGGATAATCAATACATTCCCGCCCTCTTCTTTTTCTCAAATCAACTTAATTTAAAAATGCACTATTCAGAAATCGCTCCACCATTTCCGGTTGCTTAAATTCTAATAGTTCAGTTTAGAGGTCGACCGATTAATCGGAATGGCCGATTAATTAGGGCCGATTTCAAGTTTTCACAACAATCGGAAATCGGTAATTTTAGATTTTTGATTTTTTTTACACCTTTATTTAACTAGGCAAGTCAGTTAAGAACACATTCTTATTTTCAATGATGGCCTAGGAACGGTGGGTTAACTGCCTTGTTCAGGGGCAGAACGACAGATTTTTTCAGTGTCAGCTCAGGGATTCAATCTTGCAACCTTACCGTTAACTAGTCCAACGCTCTAACCACCTGCCTCACGAGGAGTCTGCCTGTTACGCGAATGCAGTAAGAAGCCAAGGTAAGTTGCTAGCTAGCATTAAACTTATCTTATAAAAAACAATCAATCAATCATAATCACTAGTTGTAACTACACATGGTTGATGACGTTACTAGTTTATCTAGCGTGTCCTCTGTTACATATAATCGATGCAGTGCGCATTCGCGAAAAAGGACTGTCGTTGCACCAACGTGTACCTAACCATAAACATCAATGCCTTTCTTAAAATCAATACACAGAAGTATATATTTTTTAACCTGCATATTTAGCTATAAAAAATCCAGGTTAACAGGCAATATTAACCAGGTGAAATTGTGTCACTTCTCTTGCGTTCATTGCACGCAGAGTCAGTGTATATGCAACAGTTTGGGCTAAATTGATTTTTATTGATGTATTATATTAAGTTAAAATAAGTGTTCATTCAGTATTGTTGTAATTGTCATTATTACAAATAAATGTAAAAAATCGCCGATTAATCGGTATCGGCTTTTTTTGGTCCTCCAATGATAGGTATCGGTATCGGCGTTGAAAAATCATAATCGGTCAACCTCTAGTTCGGTTTGTGTGACAAAACAAGCAAGTATAGTGTAGAGAATCATTGTACCATCATTGTACAACAACGAAAAGCTAAAGACGCAAAAAACTCAACTTAATCACGGGAAGCATAGAAATAGCACACATAGAACAGATCTACCGCTTCTTTGACTTGCTTACAAAGAGAATGACAGATCTATAACTCACATGTCTCTGTGAATTTGGTCGGGTCACCCAAAAAGTGACAGATTGCAGCTTTAAAATACTTCACACATTTCAGTCTACCTATGGACAGGAGAGAGTGGGAGGAGATAAAAAAAAAAGAGAGAGATGTCAAGCCTGACAGAGATGGAGAGAGAAAGGCAGACACAAATGAAGAGAGACAGAGAGTATTTCAGGCCATTTGATGTGTGGGCGGTGTGTCTCTCTCTCTGTCACCTCTCCATTCTGTGACCAGTCAGCCGGCAAAGACAATCACATTCCATGTCCCCACAAGCCCTATCCATAATCACCTTGCGTCCCCACAAACCACATGCACGTGTGTGGGAGAGACAAAGAGAGTTACCACGCTAACCACACCTCCATAATGATAACCTATGACCTCTCCTTCTGTCCAGAATAAAATGTGGGTCCACAGTTTCATTGCAGAACACAGTCCTGTGATAATACAACCACGTACGTAACCATCTATCAAATAGTCCCAATTCCATCTGGGTCGGGGCAACTACGGCAAAAGAATGAACCTGCTGAAAATAATTGTAACAGGGCAATTATGCTAATCTAAAACATAACTCCATTATTCGAAAAAATGAATGATTAATGTATCAATGAATATTGGATTGCTCTTGTTATTCTCCAGGATGAGAGCAAGGGGAACATTCATTGGATCTTTCTAAGGACATGAAACAAGCAACAAATGAAGACCTACAGAATCTGGCTGTGCTGCAAATGCTGAGTGGACACAAGTTCACTTTTTTTATGTCCTCTCTTCCTCTCCTCATCTCTCTGATCCAAATGTGAAGTATTGATTTATGATGAAGGCAGGCAGGAGCTTTCTGAGAGGAATTAAGACGTTTCATTAGATTGCAACTACACAGTGAGATACAGGATGAAAGAAATGGAAACTGAAAAATACTTTTGCTTGTCAGGTAGTGAAGACAATAGACCACCAAGCCAAAACAAGTGAGTCATTGTTAAAGGTTCGTGCTCTGGTTGGAATGGCCAATCAGCAAAAAACTGTCCAGCACAATTTATTTTTTCCACATTTGAGAGAAGTGGGAATTGTTCTGAAATGAGATCACATCAATGTAGACTTGGCATTCAAACCATCATCGATATGTCAATTTTTTGTTGACACAGGGATGAGCCTTCAATATGTGTCTTGTGGAAATACTGCCAAATGCTAGTGATTAAAGTAACGAGGTGACATCTAAGCTTTGACAGAGACGAATCGGTCTGTTATTTGGAGAAGAAAGGTTCATATTACCTAGTCAGACACTCGTTGTCCCAGTTTGTTACTGATAAAAGACTGGAGAACGGTGGCCGCTCATCGACCAGCGAACACAACTGCTAATTCCCCCTTCATCTGCAGTGGCTGTCAATATACAGTATACTGATGGGAGGGGGGGGGGGGGGGGGAAGAAAGCGAGGGAGGCTGGGAAGGGAATGGAGGGTGGGAGAGAGTGGATTAAGATAGAGAAAGAGGACAGGTTGAGAGAGAGAGAGAGAGTGGGTTAGAGGACAGGTTGAGAGAGAGAGGGTGGGTGGGTTAGAGGACAGGTTGAGAGATGAGAGTGGTTTAGAGGACAGGTTGAGAGACAGAGAGAGGGTTAGAGGATAGGTTGAGCGAGAGAGAGTGGGTTAGAGGACAGGTTGACAGACAGAGAGAGTGGGTTAGAGGACATGTTGAGAGATGAGAGTGGTTTAGAGGACAGGTTGAGCGAGAGAGAGTGGGTTAGAGGACAGGTTGACAGACAGAGAGGGTGGGTTAGAGGACAGGTTGAGAGATGAGAGTGGTTTAGAGGACAGGTTGAGAGACAGAGAGAGTGGGTTAGAGGACAGGTTGAGCGAGAGAGAGTGGGTTAGAGGACAGGTTGACAGACAGAGAGAGTGGGTTAGAGGACAGGTTGACAGACAGAGAGGGTGGGTTAGAGGACAGGTTGACAGAAAGAGAGAGTGGGTTAGAGGACAGGTTGACAGACAGAGAGGGTGGGTTAGAGGACATGTTGACAGAAAGAGAGAGTGGGTTAGAGGACAGGTTGACAGAGAGAGAGTGGGTTAGAGGACAGGTTGACAGAGAGAGAGTGGGTTAGAGGACAGGTTGAGAGAGAGAATGTAGGTTAGAGGACAGGTTGAGAGAGAGAGTGGGTTAGAGGACAGGTTGAGAGAGAGAGTGGGTTAGAGGACAGGTTGAGAGAGAGAGTGGGTTAGAGGACAGGTTGAGAGAGAGAGTGGGTTAGAGGACAGGTTGACAGAGAGAGTGCAGATTTAGGGAGAAGGTTAAGAGAAACAGAGAGCAAGTTTTCAACAGCTCAGGCACAGCAAACCCTGCTTACTTTTAGAAGACCAGTGTCATGTTGTATTTCTCTTGTAGTTGTATTTGCCCTTACATGCGTGATAATGTGTGTGATAATGTGTCTATGATAATGTGTGTGTGATAATGTGTCTGTGATAATGGGGGTGTGATAATGGAGGTGTGATAATGTGTATGTGATAATGGATGTGTGATAATGTGTCTGTGATAATGAGTGCGATAATGTGTGTGTGATAATATGTCTGGTATAATGGGTGTGTTAATGTGGGTGTGATAATGTGTGTGATAATGTGTCTGTGATAATGGGGGTGTGATAATGGAGGTGCGATAATGTGTCTGTGATAATGGATGTGTGATAATGGGTCTGTGATAATGGGTGTGATAATGTGTGTGTGATAATATGTCTGGTATAATGGGTGTGTTAATGTGGGTGTGATAATGTGTGTGTGTGATAATGTGTCTGTGATAATGGGGGTGTGATAATGGAGGTGCGATAATGTGTCTGTGATAATGGGGGGGGTGATAATGGAGGTGTGATAATGTGTGTGTGATAATGGGTGTGTGATAATGTGGGTGTGATAATGTGTTGGTGGTAATGGGTGTGATAATGTGTTAGTCATACAGTACTAGCCATGTGAGTCATCGTCATTACTGTTGGACCTCTCCGCGGAACAGATTGCAGGGGTTCTGGCATTGGGGTTTTACCAGTAAAAGTGATGAATAAATATTGATTGTAATAGAAATTCCTAATGGGTGTTTGTGCGTCTCTGACGTCATAGGAAAGTATTGCCAATGATGATCAGGTATGAGAAATAAGACAGGAAGTGACATTTGGGAGAAAACCGTGATTGATTGAATTATGTATTGATTGATCGTTGTTTTATTTCTCCAGCAGCTGTAGGTTTATAATAACAAAGACAGGTTGAAAAGAGACTTTACTGTTGTCATTTCTTTCAGTTTGTTCAGTTGGATATTTAGTTTTCTTTATTTTCAGTAGATTACGTTCTTAGCCACAGACCTGCAGAGAGACAGTGGGAACAGTCCTTAGGGTTCAGGATTGTGAGTCAATTTTCTCAGAGTCCCAAAATCTCCTGAATGTCATCGATCACACTTTATCCTCACGCTCCAATGATCAAAAACCAGAGAAGATGGAAAGATGAACAGAACTGCCTACAAACTCAAAGACAAATAAGCAGAATAAAATACTAAAATCCACTAGGAAATCTAGGAAATCCTTAGCTCTGTGTGTGTGTGTGTGTGCATATCTGTGTCTGTGTCTGTGTCTGTGTGTGTGTGTGTGTGTGTGTGTGTGTGTGTGTGTGTGTGTGTGTGTGTGTGTGTGTGTGTGTGTGTGTGTGTGTGTGTGTGTGTGTGTGTGTGTGTGTGTGTGTGTGTGTGTGTGTGTTCTTCAGAATCGTATCACTATCTGGGGCTGTTTGTCAGAACGTCACATATTAATAAGGTAACACTGCAGGCTTGCCACACTGTCGGGGCAGCAGGGAGAAACGTCCACTAATTAATTGGCGCCAATTAAATAATGAACGATGAATGGCTCTCTGTGAGCGGCAGCGGTGTGTGTCTGTGTGTGTGTGACCCCCGTATACATCCGCCCCGGAGCGCCGTGACAGCCAGATACATATCAGTCATCGTCATTACCGTTCAAACCTCTCCACGGAACAGATTGCAGGGGTTCTGGCATTGGGGTTTTACCAGTGAAAGTAAAAAATAAACATCCACCCACGTCTCTGACCTCATATTGATAAATAGGTTCTGGTATGAGGACAGACTCACCGGGATTAAAAATAAGACATGAGGAAACATTTGGGAGAAAATCTTGAATAAGTAAAGGCAAGATATTTCTGTGCCAGTATTTAACGTTATTCTGGGTTAGTATTGGATTACAGCCCTTTAAAAACAACAATTTTGAAAACTGCACATGCAATATTTTTTACCACAAATTGGTAACGATTGCACTGTCTTTCAAGCAGTAACACTGTTTATTGTATTAACCGTTTGTAACACAAGTAAATAGTTTAAATTCCACCAAAATCAGCATATATTTTTAAGTGTTCACACATTTATAGTCCAATTTGACATTTCAAAATCAACAGTTATTTATGTTTTTCATGTTTTGCAAAGATAGTTTCATCAATTGCATTCCATAGTTACTTGTCATGAAATGTTTTCTGTTATTCATTCAAAGTAATACGTTTATGTGATACTCAGAGGCGATTGAGCAAATCTGACACAACGGTAGAACCGAAAACGGCCACCGATACGGCAACGTGGACGCTATGGGCTATCAATTTAGTTCCAATTGCATCAGAAAGACGAGACTGTCAACTTTGTATAGAGATATTGACTGGAAACTATGTATTTAAATTCTTTCTTTTTCTTTTTTTCAGTTAAAGTCGCTGCCACGCCCCCAGGGGCCAAATCTGAGGTGTCTCCATCTTTTCATGGTGAACAATATACATCTACCTCTGTGCCAAATGTGGTGCTTTATCACAACGTGATATGGAGTCAACATTTTCATTTTAGCCCACACTACTAGTATAAAAAATCGAGATCATTTTTAATTCTTCCATATTAACACAGAGATCATGGTACTTTTTTTAGGGTAACTAATTGCTTGATAAAGTCATACAAATTCATAATAAAAAAAATAAAAAAAGGGTTAGGAATTATGAATTCTGTTGGGGCTTCTGGGGTAAAAAAAAGTTAATTCAGTCAAACCATGACTTCCTGGCTATGTCTGCAAACACAGTCCTAGTCCCCTGACTCATAATGCTGGATAAATTACCCCATAGCCATCAATCACGCACACTGATGAGGAATGTGTTCAATCGACTGCTTATTCTCTATGGTCTGCTAAAGCTCCCTGCCGTAATGTACGTTTAAATCAACACCCAGAGTTGATAACTTACTTCGTCATCTTCATCCCGGGTGGGACATAAGGCTGCAACAATCTTTAGTCTGTCTGGACACTTGAGTCTGTCTTTGGCCACAGCTTGTGCCCTGCACCATGAGAGACCCATCTCTTCCAGCTCAGCCACCACTGTCCATGGCCTTGTTGTTTTTGGCCTGCCTCACTTGCGCTTTTCAGTTGGTGTTCATCTGAGGGCAACTGATAAATGGGATTACATTGGTTTCAAATTGCTGTTTGCTGAATGTTTGCCACACTAATGTGTTGCAAAATGTGTTGCAAAATCCCCAGTTGGATCTGAATCAGTGTACATCCAGGCAGCAAATCATACATAAGTGGCTGAAATGTTGTCTGTGGATTTTTCATCAATGGGAGAGAGGGAACGTCTAGAAGCTAATTTTGGTTCAGGAAAGTAAAGATCTGCATCTAAAAAAAATGGAATCTAAATATGCATTCCCTTCTGACCATCTACTACTGTAGTTGATGACAGCGCCAAACAGCTTTCTTACATTCATCAAACTTCCAATTCATTTTCCGATAAACATGAAGAAAATATGGTTCCTCAAGGGTTCTTGGGAAGGGTGGTGGTTCTATGCTCTTGGAAAGGGTAGTGGTTCTATGTTCTTGGAAAGGGTGGTGGTTCTATGTTCTTGGGAAGGGTGGTGGTTCTATGTTCTTGGAAAGGGTGGCGGTTCTATGTTCTTGGGAAGGGTGGCGGTTCTATGTTCTTAGGAAGGGTGGTGGTTCTATGTTCTTGGGAAGGGTGGTGGTTCTATGTTCTTGGAAAGGGTGGTGGTTCTATGTTCTTGGGAAGGGTGGTGGTTCTATGTTCTTGGGAAGGGTGGTGGTTCTATGTTCTTGGGAAGGGTGGTGGTTCTATGTTCTTGGAAAGGGTGGTGGTTCTATGTTCTTGGGAAGGGTGGTGGTTCTATGTTCTTGGGAAGGGTGGTGGTTCTATGTTCTTGGGAAGGGTGGTGGTTCTATGTTCTTGGGAAGGGTGGTGGTTCTATGTTCTTGGGAAGGGTGGTGGTTCTATGTTCTTGGGAAGGGTGGTGGTTCTCTGTGAAACCATACTGACTCATAGAACCCTTTGAGCCGTTCAAAGGTATTTTGCAGTAAAAATAAATAGGTTATTTTCTTTTTTAGTGATAATTGAAATATAGGGGCGTCTCATTCAAATATTTTGAGGCATGGTTTGCGCACAGCTCTTTTTGTGCATCCATGAGTGAGTGTCAATTATTATTAAAATGTTTAAATGTAACCTTTATTTACTAGGCAAGTCAGTTAAAGAACACATTCTTATTTACAACGACGGCCTACCCCGGCCAAACCTGGGCCGATTGTGCGCCACCCTATGGGACTCCCAATCACGGCCGGATGTGATACAGCCTGTATTCAAACCAGGGACTGTAGTGACGCCTCTTGCACTGAGATGCAGTGCCTTAGACCGCTGCGCCACTCAGGAGCCCAACACAATGTCAGCACCTATGGAATTTTAACAATATAATATCACCAGAATCAAAATCACTGTATGGTCCGTCAAAAGGGGCAGCAGGTAACCTAGTGGTTAATTAAAACTTCTGTGGGATCGGTGTCCCTTCGACGGGACGGTTGAGCTAACGTAGGCTAATGCGATTAGCATGAGGTTGTAAGTAACAAGAACATTTCCCAGGACATAGACATGTCTTATATTGGCAGAAAGCTTACATTTTTGTTAATCTAACTGCACTGTCCAATTTACAGTAGCTTTTACAGTCAACGAATACCATGCTATTGTTTGAGGAGAGCGCACAGTTTTGAACTTGAAAAGTTATTAATAAACAAATTAGGCACATTTGGGCAGTCTTGATACAACATTTTGAACAGAAATACAATGGTTCATTAGATCAGTCTAAAACTTTGCACATACACTGCTGCCATCTAGTGGCCAAAATCTAAATTGCAGCTGGGCTGGAATAATACATTATGGCTTTTCTCTTGCATTTCAAAGATGATGGTACAAAAAAAATACAAAAGAACAGTTGGTTTTTTCTTTGTATTATTTTTTACCAGATCTAATGTGTTATTCTCCTACATTCCTTTCACATTTCCACACACTTCAAAGTGTTTCCTTTCAAATGGTCTCAATAATATGCATTTCCTTGCTTCAGGGCCTGAGTTACTGGCAGTTAGATTTGGGTATGTCATTTTAGGAAATTGAAAAAAAAGGGCAGATCCTTTTTAAGAGCGTTCGGCCAGTAACCGAAAGGTTGCTGGTTCGAATCCCCGAACTGGCTATGTAAAAAAAATCTGCCGATGTGCCCTTGAGCAAGGCACTTTAACAGAGCAACTTACAGGTGCAATTTGGGTTAAGAGTGTCTGCTAAATGACTAAGAATTAATCCATTGAGACAGGTCATTTACAGCACAATTCTCCATATTGCCCCAAAAAGGGTTGGAACCATAGCAGTGTTATGTACTACCTTTTTTTAATGGTTCTTTGTAGAACCTTGGGAAAGGGTTCTTTGTTACACCATAAAGGTTCCATTTAGAGACTTATGAGCATGGTTCTTATAGAACCGTTAAAAAAAATCTAAAGAGCACTAAAAAAGGGTTTCGCTATGGTTACAAGCCAAAGACGCCTTATGTGGTACTATATAGAACCTTTTGTTTCAGTGTGTAGATTAACAGATCATTTTGTATGTTTACTCACCCATTGGTGCTGTACAATTCACTGTAAGGTACAGGCAATTATAGATAATTATAGATAAGTATAGATAATTATAGATGTGTATAGATAATTATAGATGCGCATAGATAATTATAGATGGTTATAGATAATTATAGATGGGTATAGATAATAATATTGTCACGTCATGTATGTGGGTGGCAGGGAAGTCAGGCGCAGGAGAATCAAACTTAGTATAAATGGAGTGTTTTAATAACTTAAAACACAAAACCAAAGTCCATAATAAAATAAATGTAGGTACAAGAACCCGTCACACCAATCCATGAAACATGAACATAACAACAAACAATCTCTGACAAGGACATGAGGGGAAACAGAGGGTTAAATACACAACATATAATGAATGGGATTGGAACCAGGTGTGTAAGAAGACAAGACAAAACCAATGGACAATGAAACATAGATCAATGATGGCTAGAAGACCGGTGACGTCGACCGCCGAGCACTGCCCGAACAAGGAGAGGCATCGATTTCGGCAGAAGTCGTGACAAATATATGGGTATATATAGGTATAGATAATTATAGACAGGTATAGTGAATTATAGATAGGTATAGATAATTATAGATGTGTACAGATAATTATAGATCATTATAGATGGGTATAAATACTTATAGATAATTAAAGATTGGTATAGATAATAATATATAATTATAGATAGGTATAGATAATTACAGATGGGTATAGATAATTATATAAATTATAGATGTGTATAGATAATTATAGATAGGTATAGATAATTTTAGATACTTATAGATGGGCATAGATAATTATAGAAAACTATAGATGGTACGGATATTTATAGATAATTATAGAAGGGTATAGATCATTATAGATTGGTATAGATAATTATAGATGGGTAAGATAATTATAGATGGGTAAGATAATTATAGATGGTAAGATAATTATAGATGGGTAAGATAATTATAGATGGGTAAGATAATTATAGATGGTTATAGATAATTATAGATGGGTAAGATAATTATAGATGTGTATAGATTATTATAGATGTTATAGATAATTATAGATGGGTAAGATAATTATAGATGGGTAAGATAATTATAGATGGGTATAGATAATTAAAGATGGAATAGATAATTATAGATGAGTATAGATAATTATAGATGGTATAGATAATTATAGATGGTATAGATAATTATAGATGGGTATAGATAATTATAGATGGTATAGATAATTATAGATGGTATAGATAATTATAGATGGTATAGATAATTAAAGATGAGTATAGATGCGTCTAGATAATTATAGATGCATATAGATATTTATAGATAGGTATACATTATAGATGGGTATAGATAATTATAGATGCATATAGATATTTATAGATAGGTATAAATTATAGATGAGTATAGATAATTAAAGATGGAATAGATAATTATAGATGGTATAGATAATTATAGATGGTATAGATAATTATAGATGGTATAGATAATTATAGATGGTATAGATAATTATAGATGGTATAGATAATTATAGATGAGTATAGATCCGTCTAGATAATTATAGATGCATATAGATATTTATAGATAGGTATAAATTATAGATGGGTATAGATAATTAAAGATTAAATAGATAATTATAGATGGTATAGATAATTATGGATGGGTAAGATAATTATAGATGGAATAGATAATTAAAGATGGTATAGATATTTATAGATGGGTATAAATTATAGATGCGTCTAGATAATTAAAGATGGTATAGATATTTATAGATGGGTATAAATTATAGATGGGTATAGATAATTATAAATAATAATAGTTGGGTATAGGTACTTATAGATGCGTATAGATAATTAAAGCTGGGTATAGATAATTATAGGTTATTATAGATGTGTATAGAAAATTATAGATAGGTATCGATAATTATAGAAAATTACAGAAAAATACAGATAATTATAGATGGGTATATATAATTATAGATAATTATAGATGGGTATAGAAAATTATAGATGGGTATTGATTATTATAGATAATTATAGATGGGTATAGACAATTATAGGTGGGTATAGACAATTATAGATGGGTATAAATAATTATAGATTTTATAGATAATTATAGATCATCATAGATTGGTATAGATAACTCTAGATGTGAATAGATAATTCTAGATGTATAGACAATTATAGATAATTATAGATGGGTATAGATAATTTTAGATGTGTATAGATAATTATAGATAGGTTTCGATAATTACAGAAAATTATAGACGGGTAAAGATAATTATAGATGGGTATAGATAATTACAGATGTGTATAGATAATTCTAGATGCGTATAGAGAATCATAGATATGTAGATATAATTATAGATGTGTATAGGGAATACTAGATAATTATAGATGGGTATAGAAGTACAAAAAATATATACATTCACTGCTATAAGTTGCTCTGGATAAGAGCTTCTCCTAAATGACTAAAAGGTCAAATGTAGATGACTGATGATTTATTGTATATTCAGCTCCCAATAAAACCATGGCAACCTGTGCAGAGTTTTGGAAACTGTTTCATCAACTGTTTAATCATGAAGAACTGTGTATTTTAGTAATCTACAGATGAAGTCGGAAGTTTACATGTACCTTAGCCAAATACATTTATATTCAGTTTTTCACAATTCCTGACATTTAATCCTAGTAAAAATTCCCTGTCTTTGGTCAGTTAGGATCACCACTTTATTTTAAGAATGTGAAATGTCAGAACAATAGTAGAGAGAATGATTTATTTCAGCTTTTATTTATTTCATCACATTCCCAGAGGGTCAGAAGTTTACATACACTCAATGAGTATTTGGTAGCATTGCCTTTAAATTGTTTAACTTGGGTCAAACGTTTTGGGTAGCCTTCCACAAGCTTTCCACAATAAGTTGGGTGAATTTTGGCCCATTCCTCCTGACAAAGCAGGTGTAACTGAGTCAGGTTTGTAGGCCTCCTTGCTCGCACACGCTTTTTCAGTTCTGCCCACAAATTCTCTATGGGATTGAGGTTAGGGCTTTGTGATGGCCACTCCAATACCTTGACTTTGTTGTCCTTAAGCCATTTTGCCACAACTTTGGAAGTATGCTTGGGGTCATTGTCCATTTGGAAGACCCATTTGCAAACAAGCTTAAACTTCCTGACTGTTGTCTTGAGATGTTGCTTCAATATATTCACATAATTGTCCTTCCTCATGAAGCCATTTATTTTGTGAAGACACCTGTCCCTCCTGCAGCAAAGCACCCCCACAGCATGATGCTGCCACCCCCGTGCTTCACAGTTGGAATGGTGTTCTTCGGCTTGCAAGCATCCCCCTTTTTCCTCCAAACATAACAATGGTCATTATGGCCAAACAGTACTATTTCTGTTTCATCAGACCAGAGGACATTTCTCCAAAAAATACGATCTTTGTCCCCATGTGCAGTTGCAAACCGTAGTCTGGCTTTTTTATGGCGGTTTTGGAGAAGTGGCTTCTTCCTTGCTGAGCAGCCTTTCAGGTTATGTCAATATAGGACTATAGGACTATAGGACTATCTCTAGGAGACAGAACGCATCTCCTTCATGAGCTTTATGACAGCTGCGTGGTCCCATGGTGTTTATATTTGGGTACTATTGTTTGTACAGATGAAAAACCCAGGTTTGAACTCAGTCAATCACACCAAGCAACAAGAAAGATCACAACAACCAAGCTTCGTCATTCAGGTCTGGCTGAGTGCCAAAATTCCATTTGTTCTGGCAGTGTAAGACGGATGTCCATCTCCACTGTGATGTTACTGAAATAGTGTTCTATTCACTCTCAATTTTTCATACATTTCCTGTTTCATTCTGCAGTATTTCCCATCCAGTCCGTTGAGTGGATGAGACAGCGTTCTATCTAAAAGGCATTGTGCAGCAGGGTACAACCGCTGTTCAGAATCTAGTCTGTCTAGGAAACGATACACATAGCCATTTAAAGACATTGGGACAAAATACTAACTAGAGATAAGGTATGCTTCAGTGTCTCAAAATGCAACTGAAATCCCGTCGCTGATGTCAATGGATTGTTTATTCGAAAGTTTGATTCATGTGCAAGTAACGGTGGGCGCTTTAACATATTCAATGACATGAAATCAGAGGTAGGAAAGGAGCCGAGGAAATTAAAACTTTTCAAACCAACAACATTCAAATCAACAGCATTCAAACCGTTTTACATCGGTTCTAATATTGCAGGCACATACCTGTTCCAACTAGCAACTGTCGGGATTCAATCTGTCCAAATCATCTGAATTACTAACACACTGCTATTTTGATAGTAGACCACAGCCAGTGGGGAGGTGTGCTGCCACTGACCAGAGCAAGGTTAGGTTTCTAGTACAGAGGCTCAAGAGACAGGGTAAATTCCAAACAAAATAGCTTTAATTGCCTATAAGGTTCCAACCTAAATGATCTATTCAAGAATAAAATAAAATTTGCTACTAGAGCTACCTGCTCTCTCAGTCCTCTCCTCCCACGTGAGGGGAAACCAGTAGCTGATAAGTGTGGTGCCTGATTGAGTAGCCAGCCACACCCTCAATGAGACTATTGAAGTCAGACTTGCCTGTTCATCTTCAAGCCAGTGGGCGCGTTCACGGCGGACTACATTGCTTGTGGTGCTGGTGAGGGTGTGGACATTCATCGTTCGTCCCTCAAGGCACCACACTCCCTTCTTCTCATGAGGGACCAACAATGACCTACCCCAAGGCTTCAAGCTGATGGCTGCATTCCAGGCTGACCATCTGGCTTGGTAGGAGGGTTGGCCCCTGACGGCCCTACACGTACTCAGACATTTTTAGATCAGTGCATATATTTTCCAAAACACCTGGATCTACTTGTCCGGTTGAAGCATTGGAGGCATTTATCTTATTTCCTCAAGATGACATGGAATATCTATCCATCTCACGCTCACCACAGTTAGACTGGCAACTCAACTACCCCACGGTTAGACTGCCAGCTCGACTACCCCACGGTTACATGCTGACCAAACCGCACGCGAGCGTTAGTACTCCATCGCGCACAAGTTGATTTTGTTCACAAACACCAGATGCGATCAGGACACACAGGTTGAAATATCAAAACAAACTCTGAAACAATTATATTAATTTGGCAACATTTATAGCAATTTAGCTAGATAGCTTGCTGTTGCTAGCTAATTTGTCCTGGGATATAAACATTGGGTTGTTATTTTACCTGAAATGCACAAGGTCTTCAACTCCGACAATTAATCCACATTTAAAACGATAAATTGAATTTGTTTCTAGTCATCTCTCCTCCTTCCTTCAGGCTTCTTTTTCTTCTTTGGACTTTATATGGCGGTTGGCAACCAACTTTACGGTGCAATACCACAAAGATGAACTAAGTGTGGACTTCAGTTCAACTTTCAATCACCCTGTCACGATCGTCAACGGGACTGAGAGAGGACCAAGGCGCAGCGCGTGGAAAGTACATCTTCTTTTTATTTAAAGAAGGAAACAACAAAACAAACCAACAAAACAGACGACCGTGAAGCTATACAAACATAAGTGCTGACACAAAACACTTCGACATAGACAATTCCCCACAAACAGCTAAAGCCTATGGTTGCCTTAAATATGGCTCCCAATCAGAGACAACAATAACCAGCTGTCTCTAATTGAGACCCAATTCAGGCAACCATAGACTTTCCTAGATACCTACACTCAACCATAGACACAGCTAGACTACTATACTAAACATAAACCCAACTACTCTAATAAACCCCCTAAACCTTACAACCACCCTAGACACTACAAAAAACACATACATTCCCCATGTCACACCCTGACCTAACTAAAATAATTAAGAAAACAAAGAATACTAAGGCCAGGGCGTGACATAACCCCCCCCTTAAGGTGTGAACTCCGGGCGCACCAGCACATAGTCTAGGGGAGGGTCTGGGTGGGCGTCCGTCCACGGCGGCGGCTCCGGCACTGGTCGTGGTCCCCACCCCACCATAGTCACTACCCGCTTTCTTACCCCCACTGGAATAAGGGGCAGCACCGGACTAAGGGGCAGCACCGGACTAAGGGGCAGTACCGGACTAAGGGGCAGTACCAGGATAAGGGACAGCACCAGGATAAGGGGCAGTACCAGGATAAGGGGCAGCACCAGGATAAGGGGCAGCCCCAGGATAAGGGGCAGCTCCGGACTAAGGGGCAGCACCGGACTAAGGGGCAGCACCGGACTAAGGGGCAGCACCGGACTAAGGGGCAGCACCAGGATAAGGGGCAGCACCAGGATAAGGGGCAGCACCAGGATAAGGGGCAGCTCCGGACTGAGGGACGGCAGCTCCGGACTGAGGGACGGATCCTGGCTGGATGACGGCTCTGGCGGATCCTGGCTGGACGGCTCTGGTGGATCCTGGCTGGACGGCTCATGGCTGTCTGACGGATCTGGCTGCTCATGGCTGGCTGACGGATCTGGCTGCTCATGGCTGGCTGACGGCTCTGGACGCTCATGGCTGGCTGGCGGCTCTGGCAGATCCTGTCTGGTTGGCGGCTCTGGCAGATCCTGTCTGGTTGGCGGCTCTGGCAGATCCTGTCTGGTTGGCGGCTCTGGCTGGTCATGGCTCGCTGACGGCTCTGGCTGGTCATGGCTCGCTGACGGCTCTGGCTGGTCATGGCTCGCTGACGGCTCTGTCTGGTCATGGCTCGCTGACGGCTCTGGCTGGTCATGGCTCGCTGACGGCTCTGGCTGGTCATGGCTCGCTGACGGCTCTGGCTGGTCATGGCTGGCGGAAGGCTCTGGCTGATCCGTTCTGGCGGAAGGCTCTGGCTGATCCGGTCTGGCGGAAGGCTCTGGCTGATCCGGTCTGGCGGAAGGCTCTGGCTGATCCGGTCTGGCGGAATGCTCTGGCTGATCCGGTCTGGCGGAAGGCTCTGGCTGATCCGGTCTGGCGGAAGGCTCTGGCTGATCCGGTCTGGCGGAAGGCTCTGGCTGATCCGGTCTGGCGGAAGGCTCTGGCTGATCCGGTCTGGTGGAAGGCTCTGGCTGCTCCTGTCTGGCGGAAGGCTCTAGCGGCTCCTGTCTGGCGGAAGGCTCTAGCGGCTCCTGTCTGGCGGACGGCTCTGTAGGCTCATGGCAGACGGGCGGCTTTGCAGGCTCATGGCAGACGGGCGGCTTTGAAGGCTCAATACAGACGGGCAGTTCATGCGGCGCTTGGCAGACGGACAGTTCAGACGGCGTTGGGCAGACGGGCAGTTCAGGCGCCGTTGGGCAGACGGGCAGTTCAGGCGCCGCTTGGCAGACGGGCAGTTCAGGCGCCGCTTGGCAGACGGGCAGTTCAGGCGCCGCTTGGCAGACGGGCAGTTCAGGCGCCGCTTGGCAGACGGGCAGTTCAGGCGCCGCTTGGCAGACGGGCAGTTCAGGCGCCGCTTGGCAGACGGGCAGTTCAGGCGCCGTTGGGCAGACGGCAGATTCTGGCCGGCTGAGACGCACTGTAGGCCTGGTGCGTGCTGCCGGAACTGGAGGTACCGGGCTAAGGACACGCACCTTCAGGCTAGTTCGGGGAACAACAACAGGGCACACTGGACTCTCAAGGCGTACTATAGGCCTGATGTGTGGTACCGGCACTGGTGGTACCGGGCTGAGGGCACACACAACAGGGCGAGTACGGGGAGAAGGAACAGTGCGTACAGGGCTCTGGAGACGCACATGAGGCTTGGTGCGTGGTACCGGAACTGGTGGTACCGGACTGGAGACACGCACCTCAAGGCTAGTGCGGGGAGCAGGGACAGGGCACACTGAGTTCTCAAGGCGCACTATAGGACTGGTGCGTGGTACCGGAACTGGTGGTACCGGGCTGAGGGCACGCACCTCAGGACGAGTGCGGGGAGAAGGATCAGTGCGTACAGGGCTCTGGAGACGCACAGGAGGCTTGGTGCGTGGTGCCGGGACTGGAGGCACTGGGCTGGAGACACGCACCACAGGGAGAGTGCGTGGAGGAGGAACAGGGCTCTGGAGACGCACTGGAAGCCTGGTGCGTGGTGTCAGCACTGGTGGTACTGGGCTGGGAACACACACCACAGGGCTAGTGCGAGGAGCAGTAACAGGACGCACAGGACTCTGGAGACGCACAGGAGGCTTTGTGCGTGCTGTAGGCACTGTCTTAACCAGACGGCTAGCACGCACCTCAGGACGAGTATGGAGAGCTGTTCCCGGTGACATTAAATCACCAACACGTTCATTCGGACGGATGCCGTGCCTCATGCACCAAACCAATACACCCCTCATAACTCTCTCCTCCAATTTCTCCATTAACTCCTTTACTGTCTCTGCGTCACTCTCCTCCAAATCCGCCCTCACCGGCTCCTTACGGTAAGCAGGAGGAGTTGGCTCACGTCTCCCGACTGACCCAACTAAACTACCCGAGAGCCGCCCCCCAAGAAATTTTTGGGTTTGACTTACGGGCTTCCAGCCTTGTTTCCTTGCTGCCTCCTCATATCTCCGCCTCTCTGCTTTCGCTGCCTCCAGCTCAGCTTTGGGGCGGTTATATTCTCCTGGTACTTCGCTGTCCAGAATTTCCTCCCAATTCCAATAGTCCTGTGTAGGTGGGTCCTGTTGTTGTTGCACACGCTGCTTGATCCGATGTTGGTGGGGAATTCTGTCACGATCGTGTGGAGGAGAGACGGACCAAGGCGCAGCGCGTGGAAAGTACATCTTCTTTTTATTTAAAGAAGGAAACAACAAAACAAACCAACAAAACAGACGACCGTGAAGCTATACAAACATAAGTGCTGACACAAAACACTTCGACATAGACAATTCCCCACAAACAGCTAAAGCCTATGGTTGCCTTAAATATGGCTCCCAATCAGAGACAACAATAACCAGCTGTCTCTAATTGAGACCCAATTCAGGCAACCATAGACTTTCCTAGATACCTACACTCAACCATAGACACAGCTAGACTACTATACTAAACATAAACCCAACTACTCTAATAAACCCCCTAAACCTTACAACCACCCTAGACACTACAAAAAACACATACATTCCCCATGTCACACACTGACCTAACTAAAATAATTAAGAAAACAACGAATACTAAGGCCAGGGTGTGACACACCCCTATGAGTATATGCTCCTAAAAACCCATGAGATGGTAGAGGCAGGACTTGCAGTGCGTTGAGCGTCACAAATAGAACTAAGTTCTATTTTAACGCCTGGCCACACAGACGCTCGCGAGCAGTGTGGGTGCAATGATTGAATAGCATGTATTTGTACATTTATTTTGGGACTCGAGCGGTGTGGTCAGCTTGTCAGACTGCCTGTTCAACTAATCCACGGTTAGATTGCGGTTTCTCTCAAAATTAAAGTTGAATGTTGAAACTCAAACCTTGTTTTGACTTGATGTTATGCAGCTACTCTTCGTGACACACAAAGTACCACCATGCTCAAAAGCTTGAAACTTTCATCCCAAACTAACTCAGGGTCTGAGTCATCATATAGGAGTGATTTCTGCTTTCATCTCCACAGAATCACAATTGAGGCCTGCCTCAAGGGTCGTCGACAGATGGTCTGACAACCAGACAGAGTGAGTCGAAAGCGAAAACAGCAAGCTCTTTGATTTGAGACAGAACTCTGAAAGTCTGTCTTTATTTCACTTAATTCATCCTTCAGACCGACCAGCTAGCTAGCCATTCCAGTGGTGGACCATTCCCAGGAATATATTGAAGAACAAAGAGGTTTTTCACTTTTATTTACTTCCCATCATTATTCATTTCAGTCACAAGCTGGCATCCAGGCGTGTAATTCAACGAGCTAGTGATGGAGTTGGAACTAACTTGGCATATTTGAGAAGGAACATGTATTACCAAAGGATGGTCAAATCATAAGCTTTAAATAATTAAAACTGAAAAGTACATGTCATACCTTAATGGGAGCAGGCAAAACGTGGACGTTATCTTAACTCTGTAAGTGCCAAATAACTGTCATTACTGTTGATAAATGACACTGAAATCGAGAGTAATGACGCAGCAATGTGTAATGAACGCCTTGAAAAGATTTCAAACGTAATAAGGTTGTGCCCTCAACCCTAATTGTAAGATAAGTACGTACATTCCGAAGAGCCTATAGTACAGTAGTATTGCTCATCTCTTTTGTCGACAGCCAACCACTTCAATATCCAACATCATTACCATTATGGAAAATGATTCATAGAATCTGTTTAAGTTTTTAATAGTGGGAGATAAAACTCTAATTGATTTGACCATTTTCCTTACACTTGATCCCATGAGGACGTGAGTATCTATGATTTAGTTCCTGAAGGGAGACACACATACACTATGAAGTTATATTTAGCATACTTTAGACTTAGAGTATTTGACCTTCTGAATATCTCCCTCTGGGCCTTAACAGAAAACAGAATCAGGAAGTATTTTTATTGTCTTGTAATTTTATTGAAATCATTTTACAGGGCCAACCTATTAGGAACCCATCAACGAGTTGTTCATCTTCTTTACAGCTATCATGGCCTTATAATTGGAGCAGTTTTGGTTTAGTCAGAATCAGTCGACCAGATCACCTTTTTTCCTCGAAACTTTGTGTTGGTAGAAACATTCCTAAGATGGTATTCAGAGACTCAAGAAACACCTTCAAACTTTTTCGAACACAGTTCGGAGTGAATTTACCATTCGATTTCTTAAAAAATGGCCATTGGGCTTCCATAAAATATTTCTTGCTGTTGAGGTGTCAAAACCCTCCAAATAAGTCCAGTCAAATGACAGCTAGAAATTGGACAGTTGCTCCTCTCCAAAGTCTAACTGGGGGAAATTGGGTTCAATAACCCCTGACCCCTGACCCCTGGCCAACTCCATCACCCCCCACCCATACCCCCCTTTAATCTTTCACCTCACTATCATCCCCACCCATACCCCTCCACTGGCGTAGCGGAATACCCCCACAGCCCCTGCAAGGCTCTGGGGGCCCATGCACCAGTCATCTCACACCTGTCAAAATATTATTATACATGTCATTTCCACATGTAGCAAGTCCAATCTACATGGCTAGTAGGTGACTCAAACTGATGATATGGTTTTCATGCATCTAATTAGCCAATTTCTCAGCGACGCCGGCGGCAGACCGCCTCGGCCTCCTCACCTAAATGGCTATCAAGTTCAAAAAAGTTACATGAATCAGATCTGACTCGGATGGAGAGTGAGTGTGTTGTTCAAGACTGATAAACGCAGCAAAAAAAGGTTTATCTGACCAAGCTCATGCCAAATTACCACATCAGCAAAGCTACCACCTCGTACTCAACTGATGACAAACCATCGCATGTGGAAGCTAGTAGGCCTTATGCAGCAGCTAGCCCTAGCAGCTTCCCAGTCCCGACAGAGACTTCATTGCCCGGCTCGGCAATGACAGTGGCTTTTCTCCTCCTCTGTTTCCTTTCCTTGAGAGACTGACAGTTCCTTTAGTGCCGGGCCTCCTCCTCTCCCAGAAAACCAATCTGACAAGTACTGCCAGAGGCGCAGCGGACCCCCTTCTGTGAACACTGGAAAGCCTATGAGTGATGAAACGGATAGCCCCGACAGCGTGGAGTCCGAGTTTCAATGTGTATATAAATAGACTATATGCATTCGGAAAGTTTTCAGACCCGTTGACACATTTTTTTTCTCATCCTTCTACAAACACTACGATATAATGACAAAGGAAAAACAGGTTTTTAGAAATTTTAGCAAATGTATTAAAAAATTAAAACAAAAACGCCTTACTTACATAAACTACCGGTCAAAGGTTAAAGAACTCCAACTCATTCAAAGGTTTTTCTTTATATTTACTATTTTCTACATTGTAGAATAATAGTGAAGACACCACAACTATGAAATAACACATATGGAATCATGTAGTAATCAAAAAAGTGTTAAACAAATCAAAATACATTTTATATTTGAGATGGTTCAAATAGCCATCTTTTGCCTTGATGACAGCTTTGCGTATTCTTGGCATTCCTTATATTTTGATTTGTTTAACACTTTTTTGGTTACTACATGATTCCATATGTGTTATTTCATAGTTGTGATGTCTTCACTATTATTCTACAATGTAAAAATAAAGATAAACCCTTGAATGAGTAGGTGTTCTAAAACGTTTGACCGGTAGTGTAAATATTCAGACCCTTTGCTATGAGACTCAAAATTGAGCTCAGGTGCATCCAGTATCCATTGATAATCGTTGAGATGTTTCTACAACTTGATTGGAATCCACCTGCGGTAAATTCAGTTGATTGGACATGATTTGAAAAAGGCACACACCTGTCTATATAAGGTCTCACAGTTGACAGTGCATGTCAGAGCAAAAAACGAGCCATAAGGTCGAAGGAATTGTACATAGAGCTCCGAGACAGGATTGTGTCGAGGCACAGATGTGGGGAAGGGTTCCAAATAATTTCTGAAGCATTGAACGTCTCCAAGAACACAGTGACCTCCATCATTCTTAAATGGAAGAAGTTTGGAACCACCAAGATTCTTCCTAGAGCTGGGCTCCCGGCCAAACTGAGCAATCGGGGGAGAACCATCTCAACCATCTCTGCAGCACTCCACCAATCAGATTTTTATCTTAGAGTTGCCAGATGGAAGCCACTCCTCAGTAAAAGGCACATGACAGCCCGCTTGGACTTTGCCGAAAGGCACCTAAATGACTCTCAGACCATGAGAAACAAGATTCTCTGGTCTGACGAAACCAAGATTGAACTTTTTGGCCTGAATGTTAAGTGTCATGTCTAGAGGAAACCTGGCACCATCCCTATGCTGAAGCATGGTGATGGCAGCATCATGCTGTGGGGATGTTTTTCAGCGGCAGGGACTGGGAGACTAGTAAGGGTTGAGGGAAAGATGAATGGCGCAAAGTACGGAGAGATCCTTGATGAAAACCTGTTCCAGAGTGCTCAGGACCTCAGACTGGGGCGGAGGTTTACCTTCCAACAGGACAGTGACGCTAAGCACACAGTCAAGACAACGCAGGAGTGGCATCGGGACAAGTCTCTTAATGTCCTTGTGTTGGCCAACCAGAGCCCGGACTTGAACCTGATAGAACGTTCTGGAGAGACCTGCAAATAGCTGTGCAGCGACATCCCATCCAATCTGACTGAGTTTGAGAGGATCTGCAGAGCGTAATGGGATAAACTCACAAAAGATAGGTGTGCCAAGCTTGTAGCATCATGCCCAGGAAGTCTCGAGGCTATAATCGCTGCCAAAGGTGCTTCAACAAAGTACTGAGTAAAGGGTCTGAATACTTAAGGAAATGTGATATATCCGGGGGTGGTTTTATACATTTGCAAAAATTTGAAAAAAAAATGTTTTTGCTTTGTCATTATGGGGTATTCTACTTTCTATCCAAGCTAGAGAGCACGAGGACAGATAAGGTAAGCTGTAGGCCTACAGGACAGTTGTATACTATTTATTTTTAATCAATTGGTTACCGATTAGTATGCTGTTGCATTGAACATTCATTTAACAATCTGCAATGTTTGAATGTCCCAGTTTAATTACTAAACGAGTAAATAGGGATACATTATTGCAGCCAGCCAGTATTCTAAATATCAGCATTGCTTCACCGTAGGCCTATAGCTTAGTGAAACATAACCATTAGGCTTAACATGATGACCAAATAAACATTTATTCAGTAAAGCAAAGCTATAGGATACTACAAGCACTAGCACTACATAATCTGACAGCCTTTCGATAGGTAGCCGCATAGATATCGCAATTTCAGAACCATGGACAGCGATCGGTGGTCTGTACTGAGAGGCTGACGCATAAAAAAAGCTCCTATTTTTGTGGGGGTCCAGAGAAACTGTGCTATGCCAGTGATCGCCACCATGGCCTCCTGGCCTCTACCGAAACACATTAAGGGGATCAGGAAGTATCTTTCACATCTCTCACTGATTCATTCCATAGATAAATACATTGGGAAAGCAATTTAAATCAACCCCAACTGAGACTCCAAGTGATTAAAACAAGAAGTGTCTTCTATGCAAATTAACCCAAATCTGCATGTAATTACACATCTGTGGAATGCAGTCTCTTGACAGAACAGAAGACACACCCTCTTTAAGACCCTCGCTAATGCCTTGGAAGTGGGCTAGACTAGACGCTCAGCTAATCTCAAATGTAGGCAAGGCGCTAGTCACAAATCCAGTAAAAATACAAATCGTGACTGTCTGATAAACATTGTAACTACATTTTTTGCCAATTTTCCTTTTGTTTCACAATTATTGAAAGCGGTAACTCCCCTCAATGTGCTCTGGACATTTAATGACTAAGAAACTTTTTTCAGAACATCTTCTAAAGTTTCAGAATTGTATGTTTCTTTAATGGAAAAATATGGTAATGTTTTCAATTTCCTGAAATGTTTCTGTTTTGGAGAAGAGGTTTTTGTTAGACAGCGACGAAACCAGCAGGTGTGTATCCCACTGAACATCTAGTCCTGTTAAAATTGTACATTGTGATATAGTACAGATTAATACAGTAACATTGCACATCTGGATAACCATACTGGATAACCATACTAGCCCTACTGACATCTTTTTAAAAGTGCAATGTTGGCCGTTTTGTCATTTTATCAGTAACTTACTGTATTAATCAACAGTATGATACTGTGTAAACTAAATACAGTAGATTACCATAGAATGTAAAGTAAATACTGTACATTTGTTTTCCAGCACAGTGGTAAGACTTTCTGTAATTTCAACAGTAAAACACTGTAGAATGCACAGTAAAATACTTTAAATGTGTTTTACAGTATTAATTATGGTGTATTGAAGGAAAATGTTATGGGTGGGGACAGAGTTTTTGACTCATTTACATATTTTAAGGCATACCTTGTAAGAGGCTATACAGTTGAAGTCGGAAGTTTACATACACTTAGGTTGGAGTCATTAAAACTCGTTTTTCAACCACTCCACAAATTTCTTGTTAACAAACTATAGTTTTGGCAAGTCAGTTAGGAAATCTACTTTGGCATGACACAAGTAATATTTCCAAAACTTGTTTACAGATAGATTATTTCACTTATAAGTCACTGTATCACAAATCCAGTGGGTCAGCAGTTTACATACACTGAGTTGACTGTGCCTTTAAACAGCTTGGAAACTTCCAGAAAATTATGTCATGGCTTTAGAAGCTTCTGATAAGCTAATTGACATAATTTGAGTCAATTGGAGGTGTACCTGTGGATGTATTTCAAGGCCAACCTTCAAACTCAGTGCTTCTTTGCTTGACATCATGGGAAAATCAAAAGAAATCAACCCAGACCTCAGAAAAAAATGTGTAGACCTCCACAAGTTTGGTTCATCCTTGGGAGCAATTTCCAAACACCTGAAAGTACCATGTTCATCTATACAAACAATAGTGCGCAAGTATAAACACCATGGGACCACGCAGCCGTCATACCGCTCAGGAAGGAAGGTAATCCAAGATGGCGTAGCAGTCAGATGTCCAGATGTCCTTTGTCCTCGTCCTGTCCCGTGTATATATTTTTTATATATTTTTCTTCGCATTTCTTTTTATATATATATTTTTTCTTCTTAAAAACTCAACTTCAAAACACTCTCCTGCAACCTACCTCACCAAATGTGGTGCGGATGTGTTTTTTTTCTCCTCAAAGGTATTATTCACCTCGTATCCGAAATCTACAACAGAAGCTAGCCAGAAGTTAGCCAGCTCACAAGCTAACGTGAGTAGTTCAGCTAACCACAGCTAGCGCTTATCAGCTATCCTTTAGCTCGGAAAACTATTGCCAGTTTTGTACAACGCGACTCAGACCAGAGCATACCAGACCTATTTTCTCTCCATATCCCCGGATTTTTACCGCAAGCTCTGGACATTTACACCTGGATCTTGCAGCTAACTAGCTGCTATCCGAGTGACTATTGGCTAACATCAATTCCGGAGCAAACACCAATTATCCCGGAGCTAGCCAGCTGAAGAGTTCCATCAGCCACTCCTGGGCTACAATCACCTATCCGGACCCGTTTTACTGCCGATGCGGAGCCCCAACGGGCCTTCACGACTGGGATACCGACGTTATCTGCCCGAGGGAGTTATTCAACTGGCCCCCCCATCGCGACGTAACCTGAACGCCCATATGCTAACTGCGGCCCGCTAATCGTTAGCTGTCTTGAGCATATCGGCTGCTATCTGAACAGGTCTATCGAACAATCTTACGCCGCGGGCTAGCTTAGTGGAGGCCTCACTGCTCCATCTACGGCTGCCCCCTGGACACTATGATCACTTGGCTACATAGCTGATGCTTGCTTGACTGTCCATTAATTCACGGTACTCCATTCCGTTTATTTGTGTTTTATCTGTCGGCTCTGTGCTTTAACTCAGGATCTGTGTGTAGTTAATCCGACCCTCTCTGCCTAGCCGTCGCCATTTTTACCTGCTGCTGCTGTGTTAACTGACTAGCTGCTGTTATCTCACCTGTTGTTTTAGCTAGCTCTCCCAATCAAGACCTGCAATCACTTTATGCCTTATTGTATGTCTCCCTCAAATATCAATATGCCTTGCATACTGTTGTTCAGGCTAGTTATCATTGTTTTGGTTTGCAATGGACCCCGTAGTTCCACTCTCCGTACCTCCGATACCTCCTTTGTCCCACCCCCCACACATGCGGTGACCTCACCCATTGAGACCAGCATGTCCAGAGATACAACCTCTCTTATCATCACCCAGTGCCTGGGCTTGCCTCCGCTGTACCCACGCCCCACCATACCCCTGTCTGCACATTATGCCCAGAATCTATTCTACCACGCCCATAAATCTGCTCCTTTTATTCTTTGTCCCCAACGCTCTAGGCGACCAGTTTTGATAGCCTTTAGCCGCACCCTCATCCTACTACTCCTCTGTTCCTCGGGTGATGTGGTGGTAAACCCAGGCCCTGCATGTCCCCAGTCACCCTCATTTGTTGACTTCTGTGATCGAAAAAGCCTTGGCCTCATGCATGTCAACATCAGAAGCCTCCTCCCTAAGTTTGCCTTACTCACCGCTTTAGCACACTCTGCCAACCCTGATGTCCTTGCCGTGTCCGAATCCTGGCTTAGGAAGGCCACAAAAAATTCTGAGATTTCCATACCCAACTATAACACTTTCCGTCAAGATAGAACTGCCAAAGGGGGAGGAGTTGCAATCTACTGCAGAGATAGCCTGCAAAGTTCTGTCATACTTTCCAGGTCTATGCCCAAACAGTTAGAACTTCTAATTTTAAAAATTAATCTCTCCAGAAATAAGTCTCTCACTGTTGCCGCCTGCTACCGACCCCCCTCAGCTCCCAGCTGTGCCCTGGACACCATCTGTGAATTGATCGCTCCCCATCTAGCTTCAGAGTTTGTTCTGTTAGGTGACCTAAACTGGGATATGCTTAACACCCCGGCAGTCCTACAATCCAAGCTTGATGCCCTCAATCTCACACAAATCATCAAGGAACCCACCAGGTACAACCCTAAATCCGTAAACATGGGCACCCTAATAGACATTATCCTGACCAACCTGCCCTCCAAATACACCTCTGCTGTCTTCAATCAAGATCTCAGTGATCACTGCCTCATTGCCTGTATCCGCCACGGGTCCGCGGTCAAACGACCACCCCTCATCACTGTCAAACGCTCCCTAAAACACTTCTGCGAGCAGGCCTTTCTAATCGACCTGGCCCGGGTACCCTGGAAGGATATTGACCTCATCCCGTCAGTTGAGGATGCCTGGTCATTCTTTAAATGTTACTTCCTCACCATATTAGACAAGCATGCTCCGTTCAAAAAATGCAGAACCAAGAACAGATATAGCCCTTGGTTCACTCCAGACCTGACTGCCCTCGACCAGCACAAAAACATCCTGTGGCGAACTGCAATAGCATCGAAGAGCCCCCGCGATATGCAACTGTTCAGGGAAGTCAGGAACCAATACACGCAGTCAGTCAGGAAAGCAAAGGCCAGCTTTTTCAAGCAGAAATTTGCATCCTGTAGCTCTAACTCCAAAAAGTTCTGGGATACTGTAAAGTCCATGGAGAACAAGAGCACCTCCTCCCAGCTGCCCACTGCACTGAGGCTAGGTAACACGGTCACCACCGATAAATCCGTGATAATCGAAGACTTCAACAAGCATTTCTCAATGGCTGGCCATGCCTTCCTCCTGGCGACTCCAACCTTGGCCAACAGCCCCGCCCCCTCCGCTGCTACTCGCCCAAGCCTCCCCAGCTTCTCCTTTACCCAAATCCAGATAGCAGATGTTCTGAAAGAGCTGGAAAACCTGGACCCATACAAATCAGCTGGGCTTGACAATCTGGACCCCCTATTTCTGAAACTGTCCGCCGCCATTGTCGCACCCCCTATCACCAGCCTGTTCAACCTCTCCTTCGTATCATCTGAGATCCCCAAGGATTGGAAAGCTGCCGCGGTCATCCCCCTCTTCAAAGGGGGAGACACCCTGGACCCAAACTGTTACAGACCTATATCCATCCTGCCCTGCCTATCTAAGGTCTTCGAAAGCCAAGTCAACAAACAGATCACTGACCATCTCGAATCCCACCGTACCTTCTCCGCTGTGCAATCCGGTTTCCGAGCCGGTCATGGGTGCACCTCAGCCACGCTCAAGGTACTAAACGATATCATAACCGCCATCGATAAAAGATATTACTGTGCAGCCGTCTTCATCGACCTGGCCAAGGCTTTCGACTCTGTCAATCACCATATTCTTATCGGCAGACTCAGTAGCCTCGGTTTTTCTAATGACTGCCTTGCCTGGTTCACCAACTACTTTGCAGACAGAGTTCAGTGTGTCAAATCGGAGGGCATGTTGTCCGGTCCTCTGGCAGTCTCTATGGGGGTACCACAGGGTTCAATTCTCGGGCCGACTCTTTTCTCTGTATACATCAATGATGTTGCTCTTGCTGCGGGCGATTCCCTGATCCACCTCTACGCAGACGACACCATTCTATATACTTCCGGCCCTTCCTTGGACACTGTACTATCTAACCTCCAAACGAGCTTCAATGCCATACAACACTCCTTCCGTGGCCTCCAACTGCTCTTAAACGCTAGTAAAACCAAATGCATGCTTTTCAACCGTTCGCTGCCTGCACCCGCACGCCCGACTAGCATCACCACCCTGGACGGTTCCGACCTAGAATATGTGGACATCTATAAGTACCTAGGTGTCTGGCTAGACTGCAAACTCTCCTTCCAGACTCATATCAAACATCTCCAATCCAAAATCAAAGCAAGAATCGGCTTTCTATTCCGCAACAAAGCCTCCTTCACTCACGCCGCCAAACTTACCCTAGTAAAACTGACTATCCTACCGATCCTCGACTTCGGCGATGTCATCTACAAAATAGCTTCCAATACTCTACTCAGCAAACTGGATGCAGTTTATCACAGTGCCATTCGTTTTGTTACTAAAGCACCTTATACGACCCACCACTGCGACCTGTATGCCCTAGTCGGCTGGCCCTCGCTACATGTTCGTCGTCAGACCCACTGGCTCCAGGTCATCTACAAGGCTATGCTAGGTAAAGTGCCGCCTTATCTCAGTTCACTGGTCACGATGGCTACACCCACCCGCAACACGCGCTCCAGCAGGTGTATCTCACTGATCATCCCTAAAGCCAAAACCTCATTTGGACGCCTTTCCTTCCAGTTCTCTGCTGCCTGCGACTGGAACGAATTGCAAAAATCTCTGAAGTTGGAGACTTTTATCTCCCTCAACAACTTTAAAAATCTGCTATCCGAGCAGCTAACCGATCGCTGCAGCTGTACATAGTCCATCTGTAAACTACCCACCCAATTTACCTACCTCACCCCCCATACTGCTTTTATTTATTTACTTTTCTGCTCTTTTGCACACCAGTATCTCTTCTTGCACATGATCATCTGATGATTTATCACTCCAGTGTTAATCTGCTAAATTGTAATTATTCGATTTATTGCCTACCTCATGCCTTTTGCACACATTGTATATAGATTCTCTTTTTTTTTTCTACCATGTTATTGACTTGTTTATTGTTTACTCCATGTGTAACTCTGTGTTGTCTGTTCACACTGCTATGCTTTATCTTGGCCAGGTCGCAGTTGCAAATGAGAACTTGTTCTCAACTAGCCTACCTGGTTAAATAAAGGTGAAATAAAAAATAAAAAAATAAAAAAGGAGACATGTTATGTCTTCTAGAGATGAACGTACTTTGGTGCGAAAAGTGCAAATAAATCCCAGAACATCAGCAAAGGAATTGTGAAGATGCTGGAGGAAACAGGTAGAAAAGTATCTATATCCACAGTAAAACGAGTCCTATATCGACATAACCTAAAAAGCCGCTCAGCAAGGAAGAAGCCACTGCTCCAAAACCGCCATAACAAAACAGACTATGGTTTGCAACTGCACATGGCGACAAAGATCGTACTTTTTAGATAAATGTCCTCTGGTCTGATGAAACAAAAAGAGAACTGTTTGGCCATAATGACCATCGTTATGTTTGGAAGAAAAAGGGGGATGCTGGCAAGCCGAAGAACACCATCCCAACTGTGAAGCACGGGGGTGGCAGCATAATGTTGTTGGGGTGCTTAGCTGCATGAGGGACTGGTGCACTTCACATAATAGATGGAATCATGAGGGAGGAAAATGATGTTGATATATTGAAGCAACATCTCAAGACATCAGTCAGGAAGTTAAAGCTTGGTCGCAAATGGGTCTTCCAAATGGACAATGACCCCAAGCATACTTCCAAAGTTGTGGCAAAATGGCTTAAGGACAACAAAGTCAAGGTATTGGATTGGCCATCACAAAGCCCTGACCTCAATCCTATAGAAAATGTCAGGAGAAATGGGCCAAAATTCACCCAACTTATTGTTTGTAGCTTGTGGAAGGCTAACTGAAATGTTTGACCCAAGTTAAACAATTTAAAGGCAATGCTACCAAATACTAATTGAGTGTATGTAAACTTCTGACCCACTGGGAATGTGATGAAAGAAATAAAAGCTTAAATAAATCATTCTCTCTACTATTGTTCTGACATTTCACATTCTTAAAATAAAGTGGTGATCCTAACTAACCTAAAACAGGGAATTTTGACTAGGATTAAATGTCAGGAATTGTGAAAAACTGAGTTTAAATGTATTGGCTAAGGTGTATGTAAACTTCAAAAAAAAACTTCAACTGTATTTGTTGCACCCTTGAGAATGCTGTACCCCCACAGAATATGGAAAACTGTATTAAAAAAGAAATACAAACCTTATCCTGAAACTCTACAATAACTTATTGCAGCCAGTAATATACTGTTTTCAGAATACATTACCGTAACACATTTTTGAGTACCAAAAACCTTTTTTCTTGCTAATTAACATAAGTGTAGGTGTGTATTGTAAGAGCCTATACTTTTTGCACCCGTTAGTGAGAGTCCTGTAACAGTTTAAGTGATATGTTGTAGTGGTTCCTTAACAATTATTTTTTATGTAGGAAACAGATCAGAGTGGCAGCAAGTTTCAAACCTTTTACTCGTTGTGTGTCCTTTTGATCTGTTTTTCCCTGTAGTCACTGTAAATTTAGAAGCCTTTGTTAAGGCTATAAAACACCAAATATCACCAAGTGTGCTGTAATTTGTGATGGGGGAAATGAAGCTACCTGAATCATTCCAGCCAATTGTGGCAAAAATAGGTTCATTATTCGAGGCTTTGATCAACACAATGTACACTAGTGGCACCTGCTGGTCAAAAGAATTTAGAGCAGCCAAATTAGTATAGATGACGTCCCACAGCGTACACTTTTTGTCTTCTACCAAACCAATGGTCTAGCACAGTGCACGTGTCATAATACCCATAAAACTTAGAGGTAAACCCCAATAACGGTTCCAATCATATTTCTTTTACCCATTTATCTATTTACTGTTGAGTGTCACAGTATGAGTCAAAAAACCCGGAAATGGTTCCAATTGTTCCAGCTGGGATTTTAGAACTACTTCATATAAGGTGTGTGTTTCGTGTAGGATTACCCTGGCATGACGTTTTGATAACCATGTAGTTCTCTTTCGGACAAGGTTTTGTCAACATGTGACTCGTTTCAGGAAACTAGGCGTATGTCATGCGTCACTACTTCACAGGAGAGAAATTTGAACGTAAACATAATTTTTTTCATCAAAATGCAGAAATGCTTTCTGGAACGTGTAAACTTTCATGTCCCTTAAAAACAAGTGTCTATTCCATCTGTAAATACGGGTACAATTGTTAAATGACCAGCCTAGTTGGTTTATTAACAGAAAAAGTCAGGAACCTTCCCACTAGCCATGATTAGCTGAGGCAATGGATGGGCTGGACATTCTGAGAGATGAGTTCAGATTGGTCTGCAATGTACAACGCTTCTGTCTATAACATGAGATGCTCAGTATGTGTTGGTAATCCTTTCTAATGCAGCTATTTGTTAAGATATCACGAAGAACTGCAAAAGTGTTGCTAAAGCTCTCCATTTTCTGGAGGATGATCGTGCCATGCTGACTGACTCTGACTCTGAAAATGAATCAGACGATGATGAAATACCTGATTTAGTTCAAAACATTTTCATTGAACCAGACATTGTACAGTTTTCTGACACGGTGATCAACAATGTTGTTGTCACGAAAGAATTTGACCGAGTTTTGAAATCAGTGGAATGCCCAGTGGAAGCAGAGTATGAGAGCTAAGGAGATGGAGAAAATTCTTCCAAATGATTGCAAATACGCGGAGGGAGTCCAAAAGTCAACACACAGAAGGCTGTTGAATTAAACACCTGTCTCCGGATTACATCTTCAAACTAATAATAGTGAAGACAACAAAACTAAGAAATAACACATATGGAATCATGTAGTAACCAAAAAAGTGTTAAACAAATCAAAATATGTTTTATATTTGAGATTCTTCAAAGTAGCCAACCTTTGCCTTGATGACAGCTTTGTACATTCTTGGCATTCTGGGGTGGTCTCATGAGGCGGTCTCCTGAGATGCATTTCAATAACAGGTGTGCCTTGTTAACAGTTAATTTGTGGAATTTATTTCCTTCTAAATCCGTTTGAGACAATCAGTTGTGTTGTGACAAGGCAGGGGTGGTATACAGAACATAGCCCTATTTGGTAAAAGACCAAGTCCGTATTATGGAAAGATCAGCTCAAATAAGCAAAGAGAATCAACAGTCCATCATTAATTTAAGATATGAAGGTCAGTCAATCTGTAACATTTCCAGAACTTTTAAAGTTTCTTTAAGTGCAGTCGCAAAAAAACATCATGCGCTATGATGAAACGGGCTCTAATGAGGACCGCTACAGGGAAGGAAGACCCAGAGTTACCTCCGCTCATTAGAGTTCATTAGAGTTACCAGCCTCAGAAATTGCAGCCCAAATAAATGCTTCACAGAGTTCAAGTAACAGACACATCTCAACATCAACTGTTCAGAGGAGACTGTATGAATTAGGCCTTCATGGTTGAATTGCTGCAAAGAAAACCACTACTAAAGAACACCAATAAGAAGAAGAGACTTGCTTGGGCCAAGAAACATGAGCAATGGAGATTAGAACAGTGGAAATCTGTCCTTTGGTCAGATGAGTCCAAATTTGCGATTTTTGGTTCCAACCGCTGTGTCTTTGTGAGACGCAGAGTAGGTGAACGGATGATCTCCGCATGTGTGGTTCCCACCGTGAAGAATGGAGGAGGAGGTGTGATGGTGTGGGGGTGCTTTGCTGGTGACACTGTCTGTGATTTATTTAGAATTCAAAGCACACTTAACTAGCATGGCTACCACAGCATTCTGCAGTGATATGCCATCCCATCTGGTTTGTGCTTAGTGGACTTTCATTTGTTTTTCAACAGGACAATGACCCAACACAATCACCCGACCTCAACCCAATTGAGATGGTTTGGGATGAGTTGGAGTGCAGAGTAAAGGAAAAGCAGCCAACAAGTGCTCATATGTGGGAACTTCTTCAAGACTGTTGGAAAATATTGTGGGAGGTAAAAGAATCGCTGGCTCATTAACATATTTGAAGGTGTGCCTTGCAATGTTCCATCAAAAACAATTAGGCACTGAGCACATTTTTCAGGTTTGCTGAGCGCAAGCTTGAACTTTGTTTAAATTCTGTGCAACTTCCAGCACGCATTTACTGTGAACACTGAGGCTGTACCCATTTTAAGTTACAGTTTCAGATAGTGGGTAAGTAGGCTACTATGTCTAATTGATCATAATGTAGGCCATTCAGAGTGGCCTACCAAAACAATGGAGAAAATGCATCCCATAACATTTTACCATGGAAATAGCTGTTCTATCATTCATCCTACAGTAGCAGCCAATGTGTGGTGTTCAATTCAGGCCGACATTCAATTAGACTTTTGAATAAAACATGCAGGGCTTGACATTAACCTGTTAATCCACTTGTCCTTCAGACAAGGAGGTGACTGAAAATGCTGTTGTGTTGTTTGATGCAAGAAACCACTGCATTATTATTCCCATACCATTATTACAGAGAATCAGATCAATTATGCAACCCTCTGCCTATTGGCTGCTTAGGTTATTCAAGCCTGTCTCAAAATACAACACTGCCCCTATGAGACAAAAAAAGCTCTTTGCCCCACTCACTTTTCAAAGATGTCTAGAAATGTAATGTGTTGTGCTCTTGTAGGACGCAATCACTCCCCCATTGCTGACTACAAATGATCTATAACTTGGCTAATAACTCACTAACTAGCAAAGGATATGAACAATTGTTCAAACGTGGCTACACGCATCTATCGCTTTGATCTGAAACAAGCACATCTACTCACGACCGCTCATGCTGTAAACACAGTCCAGTTCAAAGTAAATGGTACAGATCCATATACTGTATGGCAATGGTCTATTTGCATATAGGCTTACTGCAGCTCTGATTGGTTATGCCGTGCCGGAATGTGTATAGTATGGGCTGAGTTGTGTGTGTCAATCCAATAGAATCCTACTCCAATGTCTTCAGCCTACAACACAATTTCTTGCATACTTAGTTTTGCATACTAAGTCTTGCAAAGTTTGTTTTCTTTCGGTATGTTGCATTGAAAGTGACAAATATTGTGTTGATTCAATCACAATTCCCACAGTGAAGGGACACATTGATAGTGTTAATTGTAGAAAGTTGAGTGAAGTTCAATGTAGTGCTTCTCTGTGCAGGCTGATATTTCTTCTGGCAGTCCTGGAGGAGCTGTGCACCCGCGCACTTGCGCAGCATAGAGTGAACATTGGTGCCTTGTACAGTAAGTGTCTATATTTGTTGCACGAGTTAGTGAGAGTCCTGTACCAATGTGAGTGATAGGTGTTAGTAGTGCCCTAACAATTAAATATATATAGGGAACAGATCAGAGTGATAGTGGATCTTAAACCTTTTCATGGTTGAATATTTACCTATGTCCATTTTATCTGTTCTGCCCTGTAATCTATGCCAGTTTGGAAGCTTTTCTTTGTATTTGTATTTATTATGAATCTCCATTAGTTCCTGCCAAGGCAGCAGCTACTCTTCTTGGGGTTCATTAGTTCCTGCCAAGGCAGCAGCTACTCTTCTTAGGGTTCATTAGTTCCTGCCAAGGCAGAAGCTACTCTTCTTGGGGTTCATTAGTTCCTGCCAAGGCAGCAGCTACTCTTCTTGGGGTCCAGCAACAGTAAGGCAGTTATATACAATTAAAAATATTACATGACATTACATAATACTTTCACAACACATTAAGTGTGTTCCCTCAGGCTACTGCTTTACTACAACATATCTACGATACAAAATCCATGTGTACGTGTGTGTAGCGTGCGTGTTTTATCATGTGCCTGTGTGTGTGTCACTTCACAGTCCCCGTTGCTCCATAAGCTGTATTTTTTATTCGTTTTTTAAATCTGATTTCTACTGCATGCATCAGTTACCTGATGTGGAATAGAGTTCCATGTAGTCATGTGTCACGCCCTGATCTGTTTCACCTGATCTGATTCACCTGTCATTGTGACTGTCTCCACCCACCTCCAGGTGTCACCTGTTTTCCCCATTAGTCCCTGTGTACTAATTCCTTTGTTCCCTGTTTGTCTGTTGCCAGTTTGTCTTGTCAAGTCAACCAACTGTGTTTTTCAGTGGTCCTGTCTTTTTTCCTTATTTTGCTAGTCCTCCCGGTTTTGACCCTTGCCTGCCTTGACTCTGAACCCGTCTGCCTGACCATACTGCCTGCCCTGACCTCAAGCCTGCCTGTCACTCAGTACCTCCTGGACTGTGACCTTGTTATGATCTTTTGCCTGTCCACGACCATTCTCTTGCCTGCCCCTTGGATTATAATAAATATCAGAGACTTGAACCCTCTGCCTCCCTTGTCTGCATCTGGGTCTCGCCCAGTGCCCTTATAGTCATGGCCCTACGTAGTACTGTGCATCTCTCATAGTCTGTTCTGGACTTGGGGATTGTGAAGAGACCTCTGGTGACATGTCTTGTGTGGTATGTATGGGTGTCTGAGCTGTGTGCTAGTATTTTAAACAGACAGCTCGGTGCATTCAGTATGTCAACACGTCTTACAAAAAAATGTATGTCTCTAGAAGTGCAAGTGATATAAAACATCTAGTATTCATTAATATCCTGTACTATGCAAATGACTACAACAAACCTGCTTGCTCTAATCCCTTGTAATTACAGTAAAATACTGTATAAATAATTTTCTTGCGGTTTAATATTCACTTTTACTGTGTTTCATTGCTCTGGCATCAAGTTAAAATGAATATCTCAGTATTGTATTGGCACTATCCAGAGATGGTCAGAGATTTATCATAAGAGATCTAGTTGTAATTACAATTATTTTGAAGACCAATGTATCCCTAACTACAGTAACATTTTCAGTAACTTTTTACTTGCTATGATGTGTTTTTTTAAATCAACCTTGGTTGAATGCACTGACTGTAAAGTTGCTAAGGAGAAGTAAGATGCCTTGCCTTGCCTTGCCTTTTGCAATCTGGATCGGCTCATAGGAGCAGAAGCCCATCTACTGTTTCTGTAGCGTGAGGCAGCTTCATGTAATTACATCCCCCTGAACAGGACGCTAGTCAATCACAGGGACTTATCACCAATCGATCTACTTAATGCTGAGTGCCAAGCAGAGATGCATTGGGACCCATTTTTACAGTCGGTCCCATTTTTACAGTCTTGGTATGACTCAGCCAACCTTCCAATATCAGGGCAGAAACTCTAACCACAAGGCCACAGTTGGACAAGAATGACCACTAAATGACCTGTGAGTGAGTGACAATCCTGTTTCCTTGTTATCTGGCTTTTATGCAGCATATTATTCCCTCTCTTTCTCCCTCTCACCTCTCTCTCTCCCAATCTAACCTTCTGATAGTCTTTCACTCTCTGTCGCCATGTTCCACTTCACATCCCTATTCTTTCTCCCTCTCACCTCTCTCTCTCCCAATCTAACCTTCGTATAGTCTTTCACTCTCTGTCTCCATGTTCCACTTCACATCCCTACTCTTTTATTCCTCACACATCCACACTCTCTAGTTCAACCTTCCATCATCAAAGATTCACCTTATTTCTCTTTTTCTTCGTCTCCTTTTCCACTTTCATCCCTTCCCTTGTTCTCGCTCTGTCTGTCTCGCTCTCTCTGTCTGTCTCTGTCTCCCTCGCTCTCTCTGTCTGTCTCTGTCTCCCTCGCTCTCTCTGCTTCTTCTTCTTCTTCTTACTCTTTTTCTTCTTTGGGATAGGGTTGGCGTATCGAACCAACTTTAAGGTGCACACACCTCACACCTACTGTACTGGAGTGTGAGGCCAGTCACGGCCTACCTACATTAAATTATCTTCATTACGTTACATTTTGTGATACAAAAATTAAAAGGAAATGGGAAAAGGGAAAACAATAAGATAATAATTGCACCAACAACTAACCCTACACCTTTTTAAAACTATTTCATAAAAATAAAAATCACCACCCCATTCCACTACTTTGACTCTAACTGATCTTACACCAGGCGGCGACCTGGGAGGACATGACTCTTCTGTTCATCAACCTTGTAACTCTTCTGCAGTAAAACATCTCTTTTCTGTGACTTACATTCTATTTCTGCGGTACAGTTGATAACCATGGCAATGAATGCTAAGAAGCCAACCTTACTGAAACACCAATTCATATCACTCTGTACTACTCACAATAGACCCATCATCCTCTATTCACTGCCTCTGCATACGACACCTTCTGTTCTACTCTAACCATGGTAATATCAACCCGTCTCTCCTGCACAGGACACTTCTGATTCACAGGTTTTTTCCACACCGATACATTCCTTTGTCCCTTGCCCTCCTGCACATCTTGGAATCTCCCTCCTACACACTGCTGCAACATGACTTTAAGCTTGGCATCTGAAACGCCTTAGTGGGTTAAGGCACAAAAGCTGTTACTTGATAACTAACATATTATAACATAACTTTATCAGGTAAAGACTCTGCTTCAAAACTCAAAAGGATAGGCAATGTCTCCTCAGTTTCACCACACTTGCCCCGGGTCTGCATTGCACCAGACGACGGGCATCACAGGTACAATTTTCCATTTCAGTTGCTCCACCTCATCACTTAGTCCCACCCCAGTAATCACTCCTTTCAAAGCCGTCCTGCTCCAGAGAGAAAAGTAAGTCACAGATCTTGTCCTTAGTCGGGTGATGCAAAGCACCCGCTCCTACTGGATGGAGGAAATACAGAAAATCATCACAAGTCCACTTCGAGCTACCTTCACCAAATTAACATTACCCAACTCCTTTCTCACCCACCCTGAAAGCACAAATGTATCAGCCAATAGACAAAGGGCCACGTTCTCCAAAAATATCACTCCTACTAGGCCAGATTCTTCTTTATTATGTCTGGAGCCATTCTTCCTCAACACACATATTCCCAGTACACTCAGCTCTTCTCCTCCTGTCCATAATCACGTCTGTCCGTTCACCACGCTCTTGTCGCGCCTTCATCTGCTGTATTGCTTGCAGAGCACGCACTGATGGCATTTCTCCAAAACCCAACTTCTGTTCTTTAGCCCACTTTACGAAACTGGCTATCTCTTCCCTCTCCATGCTTCCTTCACAACCGACTCCCACCTAGTCTATGATCTCTCCAAATCATTACACTTTACTGCTCAAAGTGGTAGAGAAAAAGAACGGTTGTCCCTAGTTACCACATCCACAAAGTCATAAACCTCTCTCTCTCTCTCAACTGGGAAGCCGTGGATCGGCCACTGCCAGCTGCGAAGCTTCCTGTGCTGCCGTTAATCGTACACACACACACACACACAAAAAAGCTCTCACAGTCTCACAGTCTCACAGACGTTTGTCCATAAACATCACATTTCAAAGGTTATGTTAACTTCTTTGGGCTGCAAGCCCGAAGCCGGGCACAATATGACAACAGCCACTTCAAGTGCAGGGCGCGAAATTCAAAATATATTTTTTAGAAATATTTAGCTTTCACACATTAACAAGTCCAATACAGCATATGAAAGATAAACATCTTGTGAATCCAGCCAACATGTCCGATTTTTAAAATGTTTTACAGCGAAAACACCACGTATATTTATGTTAGCTCACCACCAAATACAAAAAAAGGACAGACATTTTTCACAGCACAGGTAGCATGCACAAAACCAACGAACCAAGAACCAACTAACCAACTAACCAAGAACCAACCAAACTAACCAAGAAACAACTTCATCAGATGACAGTCTTATAACATGTTATTCAATAAATCTATGTTTTGTTCGAAAAATTTGCATATTTGAGCTATAAATCAGTTTTACATTGCAGCTACCATCACAGCTACCGTCAGAAATAGCACCGAAGCAGCCAGAGTAATTACAGACACCAACGTCAAATACCTAAATACTCATCATAAAACATTTCTGAAAAATACATGGTGTACAGCAAATGAAAGACAGGCATCTTGTGATTCCAGCCAATATTTCCGATTTATTAAGTGTTTTACAGCGAAAACACAATATAGCATTATATTAGCTTACCACAATAGCCAGAAACACAAGCCATTTACCAGCAGCGAAAGTTAGCGATCGTAACAAACCAGCAAAAGATATATAATTTTTGACTAACCTTGATAAGCTTCATCAGATGACAGTCCTATAACATCAGGTTATACATACACTTATGGTTTGTTCAAAAATGTGCATATTTAGAGCTGAAATCAGTGGTTATACATTGTGCTAACGTAGCATCTTTTTCCCACAACGTCCGGATATTTTTCTGCCACTCACATATTCTGACCAAATAACTATTCATAAACATTACTAAAAAATACATGTTGTATAGGAAATGATAGATACACTAGTTCTTAATGCAATCGCCATGTTAGAATTCTAAAAATAACTTCATTACGACATCCAGCTTAGTTATAGCGAGAGAGTGCCCAAAATCTGGGCGCAAACTACTAGTACAACATGTTTGACAGATATATGAAATAGCATCATAAAATGGGTCCTACTTTTGATGAGCTTCCATCAGAATGTTGTACAAGGGGTCCTTTATCCAGAACAATCGTTGTTTGGATTTAGAATGTCCTCTTCTCCAGTCAATTAGCACGGAAAGCTAGCAAAGTGGCGCGAAGCTCTCCTTCCTGAACAAAGGCACACAACGCAACACGCCTAACGTCCCGAATAAATTTCAATAATCTAATAAAACTATATTGAAAAGACATACTTTACGATGATATTGTCACATTTATCAAATAAAATCAAAGCCGAAGATATTAGTGGTCTATAACGACAGCTTTCCAGAAGGCAATTCCAGGCTCCTTCTCGCGCTTTCCAGAAAACAGGAAATGGGTGACACGTCATGCCAAGAGCTTTTATTCCACTTCAGACCAAGATAAACACTCCATTTCTTCTCTCACTGCCTATTGACATCTAGTGGAAGGTGTATGACGTGCATGTATACTAATACGTATCAAGCCCATTTATAGGCAGGCCCTAGAACAGAGCATCGTTTTCAGATTTTCCACTTCCTGATCAGGAAGTTTGCTGCCAAATGAGTTCTGTTTTACTCACAGATATAATTCAAACGGTTTTAGAAACTAGAGAGTGTTTTCTATCCAATAGTAATAATAATATGCATATTGTACGAGCAAGAATTGAGTACGAGGCCGTTTGAAATGGGCACATTTTATCCAGGCTACTCAATACTGCCCTGCAGCCCAAAGAGGTTTTAAGAGTTAATGTTTCAGAGAGCGTTGAAACAAAAAAATGTACCTACCACTGGGCTTGAACACATGACAATCGGAGCCGGAGCTCAAGGCTTAAGCCCATCCGCCATCCCCGTCCACAATGCCCTATCAATTCACAAGCCTACTTGATGATAATATTGCTAACCGTTGTCCCTAGTGGCCAGTTAAGTAATTTCCCGACGTCTTGGGTACCTGGTCGAATGTCGAATCTCCCCTTGGATCTTGAGCGATCTGGCTGCACAAACACACACAGAGACACACAGACACACACACACACATCCAACTGTCAGGTTTTACAGGCTGGAAACGTTGAGCCATAAACCCGGATATCAAACAGAGCCAGTGGAATGTAACACACACGGCTGACTATCATTCTAGAAAGATATTCTAGAAAGACTCACCTTCAACCTTCTTCAAGTGTCCTTCAACTGTCCTTCAGCTCTCTTCAACTCTCCTTCAACTCTCCTTCAGCTCTCTTCAACTCTCCTTCAACTCTCCTTCAACCCTTCTTCCAACCTCTTCAACTCTCCTTCAACTCTCCTTCAAATCTCTTCAAGATACCTTCAACTCCCTTCAACGCTCTTTCAACTCTCCTTCAAGCCTCTTCAACTCTCCTTCAAACCTCTTCAACTCTCCTTCAAGCCTCTTCAACTCTCCTTCAAACCTCTTCAACTCTTCTTCAACCTTCTTCAACTCTCCATCTTCCCTTGTCCGCGCTCCTTCAACCCTCTCCAACTCTCCATCTTCCCTTGTCCGCGCTCCTTCAACCCTCTCCAACTCTCCATCTTCCCTTGTCCGCCCTCCTTCAACCCTCTCCAACTCTCCATCTTCCCTTGTCCGCGCTCCTTCAACCCTCTCCAACTCTCCATCTTCCCTTGTCCGCGCTCCTTCAACCCTCTCCAACTCTCCATCTTCCCTTGTCCGCCCTCCTTCAACCCTCTCCAACTCTCCATCTTCCCTTGTCCGCGCTCCTTCAACCCTCTCCAACTCTCCATCTTCCCTTGTCCGCGCTCCTTCAACCCTCTCCAACTCTCCATCTTCCCTTGTCCGCCCTCCTTCAACCCTCTCCAACTCTCCATCTTCCCTTGTCCGCGCTCCTTCAACCCTCTCCAACTCTCCATCTTCCCTTGTCCGCCCTCCTTCAACCCTCTCCAACTCTCCATCTTCCCTTGTCCGCCCTCCTTCAACCCTCTCCAACTCTCCATCTTCTCTTGTCTGCGCTCCTTCAACCCTCTCCAACTCTCCATATTCCCTTGTCCGCCCTCCTTCAACCCTCTCCAACTCTCCATCTTCTCTTGTCCGCCCTCCTTCAACCTTCTCCAACTCTCCATCATCCCTTGTCCACCCTCCTTCAACCTTCTCCAACTCTCCATCTTCCCTTGTCCGCTCTCCTTCAACCCTCTCCAACTCTCCATCTTCCCTTGTCCGCCCTCCTTCAACCCTCTCCAACTCTCCATCTTCTCTTGTCCGCCCTCCTTCAACCCTCTCCAACTCTCCATCTTCTCTTGTCCGCCCTCCTTCAACCCTCTCCAACTCTCCATCTTCTCTTGTCCGCGCTCCTTCAACCCTCTTCAACTCTCCAGCTTCCCTTGTCCACTCTCCACAATCAACCAAGCCAAGTTGTTATTCCAACCCACCACTAACACACCTGAATCAACTAATCTAGCTGGAAGACCATGATTACTGTTATTTGACCGAGACCTATTGCACTCCCTGCACTGCAATTAGAGCTGCATTAATGCTCTCATCACATCACACAGCTGAGGTCAAGTGAGGACTCGATCAGCCATTCAACAGCTAAGTATTCAGATCGGCCTTTTGCTCAGCTCTTAGACTAAAATAGACTGAAAGTGACTGAAAATAATGTTTCCAATCCTTCGGATAATCCCACGCGTATCTCCCACACATATCTCACCTCAGTGATTCATACACATAACGGTAGAATGAGAGAGCTTAGAAACAAAATATTTGCCAGAAGGAAAGGAGGTTGAATTAATATGTTCTTTGGTTCAATAGGTAAGAGTTTTACTCTCTGATTTGACAGGGAAACATATCTAAATCTAATTTGTCTTCGTCTGGGCTGATCGCCTGCCACTGCTGTCTTTCATGCTACAGTTTACAGCATCCCAGTGTTACAGTCATCCAGTGTGTCTCGACTGAAATGTCCCCTGTGCCCTCTATACTGCACTACCTTCTCCCTTCTACCTACAGTGAATAACACAGTGACACATTGTTGTTGTTTTGGCTCTGTACTCCAGCACTTTGTATTTGAAATGATAAATGAGGTAAAGTTCAGCATGTCAATGTTAATTTGAGGGTATTTTAATCCCTATGGTGAGAGGCTAGCATGTCTTGGGACTATGATATTTGTGTGTCACTCATCATTATTCACAATTAATTCAGAATTATCCATAAATACTTTACTTGTGACAACTTTAATAAACATACAGCGCCTTTCCCCTTGAGTTTTTACACATTTTGCTATGTTACAGCCTTATTATAAAATTTAATAGATAGATATTTTTCTTCATCAATCTACAAACAATACCCCATAATGACAAAGCAAAAATTGTTTATTTTTTATTTTTGCTAATTTATTAAGTATTCAGACCCTATACTCAGTACTTTGTTGAAGTACCTTTGGCAGTGATTACAGCCTCAAGTCTTCTTGGGTATGACGCTACAAGCATGGCAGACCTGTATTTGGGGAGTTTCTCCCATTCTTCTCTGCAGATATTCTCAAGCTCTGTCAGGTTGGATAGGGAGGGTTGCTGCACAGCTATTTTCAGGTCTCTCCAGAGATGTTAGATTGGGTTCAAATCCGGGCTCTGGCTGGGCCACTCAAGGACATTCAGAGACTTGTACCCAAGCAACTCCTGCGTTGTCTTGGCTGTGTGCTAGGGTCATTTTCCTTTTGGAAGGTGAACCTTCGCCCCAGTTTGAGGTCCTGAGCGCTGTGGAGCAAGTTTTCATCAAGGATCTCTCTGTACTTTGCTCCGTTCATTTTTGCCTCGATTCTGACTAGTCTCCCAGTCCCTGCCGCTGAAAAACATCCCCTCAGCATGATGCTACCACCACCATGGTTCACCGTAGGGATGGTGCCAGATTTCCTCCAGACATGACGCTTGGCATTCAGGCCAAAGAGTTCAATCTTGTTTTCATCATACCAGAGAATCTTGTTTCTCATGGTCTGAGAGTCTGAGAGTGAAACCTTTTGGAGACTCCAATGGTCTGTCATGTGCCTTTTACTGAGGAGTGGCTTCCATCTAGCCACTTTACCATAAAGGCCTGATTGATGGAGTGTGGCAGAGATGGTTGTCCTTCTGAAAGGTTCTCCCATCTCCACAGAGGAACTCTGGAGCTACGTCAGAGTGACCATCGGGTTCTTGGTCACCTCCCTGACTAAGGCCCTTCTCCCCAGTTTGTTTGGCCGGGCGGCAGCTCTAGAAAGACTCAAGGGTGGTTCCAAACTTCTGCCATTTAAGAATGATGGAGGCCACTGTTTTCTTGGGTACCTTCAATGCTGCAAAAAACATTTGGTATCCTTCCCCAGATCTGTGCCTTGACACAATCCTGTCTTGGAACTCTATGGACAATTCCTTCAACCTCATGGCTTGGTTTTTGCTCTGACATGCACTGTCAACTGTGAGACCTTATACAGACAGGTGTGTGCCTTTCCAAATCATGTCCAATCAAATGAATTTACCACAGGTGCACTCCAATCAAGTTGTAGAAACATCTCAATGATGATCGATGGAAACAGGATGCACCTGAGCTCAATTTTGAGTCTCATAGCAAAGAGTCTGAATACTTATGTAAATGAGGTATTTTAATTTTAATAAAGCTGCAAAAATGTCTAAAACCTGTTTTCGCTTTGTCATTATGGAATTTTGGGTGTAGATTGCTGAGGAGTTTTGAATGTATTTAATCCATTTTAGAATAAGGCTGTAATGTAACAAAATGTGGAAAAAGTCAAGGGGTCCGAATTCACTGTATATATACATAAATAATTTTTTCTCTCACTAATACACTGACTGTAAGTCGTTCTGGATAAGAGCTTCTGCTAAATTACCAACATGTAAATGTGAAAAATTAACACTTGCAAAGCAGATGTCTGGGAAAAATTTGAATGACCTCCGCCCCAAAACAAGGCCAAATTTGAACAATAATACAATTAAAAAGTTTACTGCTGGGGCTACTGGAGGACCACACTTCCAGTAAGGTGCAGTAAAATGCAGAGCAATGACATAGTACAGTACTGTAAAATGTACCTACTATACTGTAAGAAATAACGCTGTAATAACGTCGATTTCTTTACTGTAATTACATGGTATTAGTGCAAGCAGGTTGGCTGCTAGGCAGTTGCATATTAAACGCTTTGATAAATGCTAAGTGTTTCATATCCCTTGTACATGTAAAGGCCTAAACAAAGACTTCCATGCTGGCCATGATTACAGGGCAAAACAGATCAAAAGAAAACAGTTTAATATTCATTCATTAATATTCATTCTGATCTGACCCTATTCTATATACATGTTATTAAGGTACTACTACCACATATCAGTTCAATTGGTACAGCATTATCACTAACAGGTGCAACAAATATAGCCACTTACAAAGCACGCTTTAAAATATGTTAATGAGCCAGCCATTCTTTCCTCTCCCACAAAAATGTATAGTTAAATTGTATTGTAATAAAATGATAGAAATGGCTAACATTGAATATGTAATTATACATTGTATGTTACAGCATACCAATTAATATTTGGTGTTTAATATCACTTGCACTTGTAAAGGCCTAAACAAAGGCTTCTAGACTGTCTGTCATTACAGTGCGAAAGAGACCTAAAGGACATGGCTAAACACTAGTGACTTTACGTTGGACTGTCTGTCATTACAGTGTGAAAGAGACCTAAAGGACATGGCTAAACACTAGTGACTTTACGTTGGACTGTCTGTCATTACAGTGTGAAAGAGACCAAAAGGACATGGCTAAACACTAGTGACTTTACGTTGGACTGTCTGTCATTACAGTGCGAAAGAGACCTAAAGGACATGGCTAAACACTAGTGACTTTTCCATTACAGTGCGAAAGAGACCAAAAGGACATGGCTAAACACTAGTGACTTTTCCATTACAGTGCGAAAGAGACCTAAAGGACATGGCTAAACACTAGTGACTTTTCCATTACAGTGCGAAAGAGACCTAAAGGACATGGCTAAACACTAGTGACTTTTCCATTACAGTGCGAAAGAGACCTAAAGGACATGGCTAAACACTAGTGACTTTACGTTGGACTGTCTGCCATTACAGTGCGAAAGAGACCTAAAGGACATGGCTAAACACTAGTGACTTTACGTTGGACTGTCTGTCATTACAGTGTGAAAGAGACCAAAAGGACATGGCTAAACACTAGTGACTTTACGTTGGACTGTCTGTCATTACAGTGCGAAAGAGACCAAAAGGACATGGCTAAACACTAGTGACTTTACGTTGGACTGTCTGTCATTACAGTGCGAAAGAGACCTAAAGGACATGGCTAAACACTAGTGACTTTTCCATTACAGTGCGAAAGAGACCAAAAGGACATGGCTAAACACTAGTGACTTTACGTTGGACTGAAGCTCAGAGGCATGCGTCTCAATCGCTAAGCAGCTAACTTTGAAGCAGTGTGCGTATGTGTGTATAACTTTATCAGAAGTACATCATAAATGACATCCGAAACTTTGTTTGATCATGTACTTTTTCAAACCGTGTGTTGCAAAAATGCTAGATCGCACTGATTTTTCTTGATTTTTCCTTTCTTTTTTCGATGCAAAGCTATTTTCAAACACCAATCTCTACTGGACACCGTACTTACAAATATAGTTAGGATTTTGTACTTTTTAATAATACACTTGACCGGTATCCCAGCAGGTAGTGTAGGGAACTATGAATCATTCAGGGATGTGAGGGTATGAGGTCAAATCCTGTTGAAGGCACATCATTTTGAAAATAGTTTTATGTGAAACCACACTTTCTGTACTGTTGTTCAAATCGTTTGTTTTATTTAATATAGTATAAACGTATGTCTTAAGCATCCTAAATAATGGCACAGATTCAGTTTAAGAAAAATAATCAGCTTGAAGGCAAAAACAGGACGCATGATGTGAACCTGGTATTCCAACTGATTCTAGGTTACTAAAGCCAACGACTTACCGCTGCACCACGGAGTTCTGAAAGCAGTGGAGAAAAAAACATATATCTGATAATCACATGCTGCTATGTATTTCTGAACAGCAAATGTCACATTGGCATTGTGAACCAATAACGAAGCTCTGAGTAATTAACCGTTTTTCAGCACAATTTGGTGAAAGCTCCGTAGCCTTCAGAAAGTTTCCCGTCACTACTAAAAACACAACCATTAAAGGTTTGAGACTTGCTGCCACTCTGATCTGCTCCCTATCTGCATGTATTTGTTAGGGAACCACTACCACATATCACTTAAATTGGTACAGCACTCTCACTAATGGATGCAACAAGTATAGCCTCTTACAAGGCATGCCTCAAATTGTGTTAATGAGCTACAACAATACCATGCAGCACCAAAAAGGTTTTTGGCACTCCAAAATTACAGTGTGTTACTATATTCTGTAAGGCTGGTATGGAATTACAATAAATTACTGGCGGGCTTAGTAGGCAGTAAATTACTGTAGATTTAGAGGAAAAGGTTTTTACATTCCAAAAATAAAGTATGGTACTGTATTCTGTGGGGTGGTCCTGAATTACAGTAAATTACTGGCAGCACAGTAGCCATTAAGTTGCTGTAGATATACGAGACAAATATATATTTTTAATGGCATTGCATTGTATTCTGTGGGTACAGCTTTCTCAATAAGACTTGTCTCAAAATACGTTAATGAGCCAGATATTCTTTCACCGTTCACAACCTTTTCCCACAATGCACTATAATTCATAGTATGGTGCTGTAAATATACAGCAAAACAGGTAATACAGTACTTTACTGTCAAATTGTATTGTAAAATTACAGCAATACATTACGCCATTGATTCCCCATAATGCTCCTCCTTCCGCTATTCTTCACACCCTCTCTTCCTCTCCTCTCTGCCCCTAACTCCCCCTTCCTTACTCCACAGCTCCTGTCTTGAGATCTTGGGTCATCTCCTCTCTCTGACCATAATACCCTCTCTTTGTCCTTTCCTTGTCTCTCTCTCCTCCCATCTACCTGCGTCCGTCCCCGCTATCCTACTGGTGACCCTAGCCAGCCACACTCCCTTACCCATCACAGGTCCTGTCATCGCTATTACACCAGGAGCAGAGGGGTTGAAGGGAGGGAGAGAAAAAACCACCTCCTTGGTAGCATTGACAGATGGGCATAGACTCAAGTCCTGTCCAGCTCTCGTTGTCAATGTCGGATTGTGTTTCCACAGCCTGTTTTTTTGTTTCTTCCCTGCTTTCTCTACAACCACAGAACCGTGTGAGCCCGATCTGCAGGTCGCTGTGCTGCTTAGACAATTAGACAACAACATTGCTTTCCTGAGCCGCACTACAGCTGGAGATGGGATGTAATCTGGAAACAAATTAAGGACATTGAGACCAGGGAGTGATATAGGAGAAGCAAAATAAGAAACTATTTCTTAGAATACAAAACACATTAGTCTAAAATCAAACATTAATTTACTCTTGTTATTCAGAATGAATCTCTCCTCTTGTGGGCTTTGCCCAACTGACAAGCAAAATTTATCAAGCTCATCATTGCCAAGCGAGTGGGCATCAAAGTTACTCAGTAGGCTAAAAATACTATATATATATTAGCCTGACAACCATCAGAGACAGCTGCTTGAGCCTCTAAAACTGCTCTGATACTATCCTGCCACTACCCTGATATTGGCCTGATATTGCCCTGATATTGCCCTACAACTACCCTGATATTTCCCTTCAACTTCCCTGATACTACCCTGATATTGCCCGTATATTGCCCTGATATTGCACTGCCACTGCCCTGATATTGCCCAGATATTTTCCTACCACTACCCTGATATTGCCCTGATATTGCCCAGATATTTTCCTACCACTACCCTGATATTGCCCTGCCACTACCCTGATATTGCACTGCCACTTCCCTGATTTTGCCCTGATATTTCCCTGGCACTACCTTGATATTGCCCTGGTATTGCCCTGCCACTCCCCTGATATTTTCCTGGTATTGCCATGCCACTGCCCTGATATTGCCCTGCCACTCCCCTGATATTTTCCTGGTATTGCCCTGCCACTGCCCTGATATTGCCCTGATATTGCCCTGCCACTGCCCTGATTTTGCCTTGATATTGCCCTTCCACTACCCTGATATTGCCACTACACTGATATTGCCTTGACACTACCCTGATATCGCCCTGCCATTGCCCTGATATTGCCCTGATATTGCCCTGCCACTACACTGATATTGCCTTGAGACTACCCTGATATCGCCCTGCCATTGCCCTGATATTGCCCTGCGACTACCCTGATATTGCCCTGCCACTACTCAGATACTACCCTGATATTGCCCTGCCACTACTCAGATACTACCCTGATATTGCCCTGCCACTACTCAGATACTACCCTGATACTGCCCTGCCACTACTCAGATACTACCCTGATACTGCCCTGCCACTACTCAGATACTACCCTGATATTGCCCTGCCACTACTCAGATACTACCCTGATACTGCCCTGCCACTACTCAGATACTACCCTGATATTGCCCTGCCACTACTCAGATACTACCCTGATACTGCCCTGCCACTACTCAGATACTACCCTGATACTGCCCTGCCACTACTCAGATACTACCCTGATACTGCCCTGCCACTACTCAGATACTACCCTGATACTGCCCTGCCACTACTCAGATACTACCCTGATACTGCCCTGCCACTACCCTGTTATCAATCAAATGTATTTATAAAGCCCTTTTTACATCAGCAGATGTCACAATGTGCTGTACAGAAACCCAGCCTAAAACCCCAAACAGCAAGCAATGCAGATGTCAAAGCACGGTGGCTAGGAAAAACTCCCTAGAAAGGCAGGATCCTAGGAATTGTTATTGCCCTGCCAATACCCTGGTCTTGGCCTGATATTGCCCTGATATTGCCCTGTTACTACCCTGATACTACTCTGATATTGCCCTGATATTGGCCTGATATTGCCCTGTTACTACCCTGATACTACTCTGATATTGCCCTGATATTGGCCTGATATTGCCCTGTCACTACCCTGATACTACTCTGATATTGCCCTGATATTGGCCTGATATTGCCCTGTCACTACCCTGATACTACTCTGATATTGCCCTGATATTGGCCTGATATTGCCCTGTCACTACCCTGATACTACTCTGATATTGCCCTGATATTACCCTGATATTGCTCTAACACTACCCTGATATGCTCTGCCACTACCCTGATATTGCCCTGATATTTCCCTTCCACTACCTTGATATTGCCCTCTTACTACCCTCATATTGCCCTGCCACTACTCTCGGACCAATTTGAGTGATGACTCTGCGCTCATCATTAACACAACATAGTACTGTACACTGGAACCCTCAAGACCCTTAGACCTGTTTGTTCATATCCCATTCATTCCCATTCAGTCTCTATGGCACAGAGGAGTGAATGTAGCACATTAGACTAACATATGTAGTGAAACAAGACTAATGAGTGTCCCAATCCCTTACTCAGTGATCAAAGCAAAGGACAAATTAGCTCTGTCTGTGGTGGGACATAAAATATCATTTATATTGACATGGAGGGCATAAGGTCTGTCTTCATGGTAAAAACAAGCTTCCCATGGTGTTGGGGAAAGAGTAGAATTCCACCAAGACACCTGTCACCTCTCTTGACTGGTTTGGTATGTGTGTGTCTGTGTGTGTGTGTGTGCGTGCATGTGGGCGTGCGCGTGAGTGAGTGTGTTATCTATGCATCCAGGAATATACACACACACACACACACATCCCAATGCACTCTGAGCAAAGTGAAAGTGAAAACTGAAAGCGGAGAGAATGATTGATTATAGTCATATTCTTTGACTTTAGCAGAGACATTCTGTCCTTCATGCATCTGGTCTACTGCCATAACTCTAGTCCAATAAGTCCCTGTTTTCGTCACCTTCAACCTTGGGACAGAATACTAAACACTTCACACGCACACATGCACACACACACACTCCGAGTGTCAGCCACACAATTACCAACATTACAACCAGGAATACGACTTTCCCAAAGCGGATCCTCTGTTTTCGACCACCACCCAGGACAATGGATCGGATCCCAGTAGGCGACCCAATACAACAGCACCGCAGAAGGGACAGATGGAGTGGTCTTCTGGTCAGGCTCCGTAGACAGGCACATCGTTCACCGCTCCCAAGTATACTACTCGCCAATGTCCAGTCTCTTGACAACAAGGTAGATGAAATTCGAACAAGGGTGGCCTTCCAGAGAGACATCAGAGATTGTAACATTCTCTGTTTCATGGAAAAATGTCTCACTCGGGATATAATGTCAGAGTCGGTACAGCCACCCAGTTTCTTCAAGCATCGCGCCGACAGAAACAAACATCTCTCTGGTAAGAAGAAAGGCGGGGGTGTATGCCTTATGATTAATGAATCATGGTGTGATCATAACAACATACAGGAACTCAAGTCCTTTTGTTCATCTGACCTAGAATTCCTTACAATCAAATGCCGACCGCATTATCTACCAAGAGAATTCTCTTTGATTATAATCACAGTCGTGGTCACAGCCGTACTCCCCCCAAGCAGACACCTCGACGGCCCTGAAAGAACTTCATTGGACTCTATGTAAACTGGAAACCATATATCCTGAGGCGGCATTTATTGTAGCTGGGGATTTTAACAAAGCTAACCACAGGAGGCTGAAGAAATGTGGCTTGTCACCGAAAACACTTACAAACTTCTACAGATGCACAATCGAGAGCATCCTGTCAGGCTGTATCACCGCCTGGTACGGTAACTGCTCCGCCCACAACCGTAAGGCTCTCCAGAGGGTAGTGAGGTCTGCACAACGCATCACCGGGGGCAAACTACCTGCCCTCTAGGACACCTACACCACCCGATGTCACAGGAAGGCCAAAAAATTATCATCAAGGACAACAACCACCCGAGCCACTGCCTGTTCACCCTGCTGTTCACTGCCTGTTCACCCCGCTATCATCCGGAAGGCGAGGTCAGTACAGGTGCATCAGAGCAAATCCAAGAGACAGAAAAACAGCTTCTATCTCAAGGCCATCAGACTGTTAAAAGCCATCACTAACATTGAGTGGCTGCTGCCAACATACTGACTCAAATCTCTAGCCACTAATAATAAAAAATTAGATGTAATAAATGTGTCACTAGTCACTTTAAACAATGTCACTTTATATAATGCTTACATACCCTACATTACTCATCTCATATGTACAGTGGGGCAAAAAAGTATTTAGTCAGCCACCAATTGTGCAAGTTCTCCCACTTGCAGGCCTGTAATTTTCATCATAGGTACACTTCAACTATGACAGACAAAATGAGAAAAACAATCCAGAAAATCACATTGTAGGATTTCTAATGAATTTATTTGCAAATTATGGTGGAAAATAAGTATTTGGTCAATAACAAAAGTTTCTCAATACTTTGTTATATACCCTTTGTTGGCAATGACAGAGGTCAAACGTTTTCTGTAAATCTTCACAAGGTTTTCACACACTGTTGCTGGTATTTTGGCCCATTCCTCCATGCAGATCTCCTCTAGAGCAGTGATGTTTTGGGGCTGTTGCTGGGCAACACGGACTTTCAACTCCCTCCAAAGATGTTCTATGGGGTTGAGATCTGGAGACTGGCTAGGCCACTCCAGGACCTTGAAATGCTTCTTACAAAGCCACTCCTTCGTTGCCCGGGCGGTGTGTTTGGGATCATTGTCATGCTGAAAGACCAAGCCACGTTTCATCTTCAATGCCCTTGCTGATGGAAGGAGGTTTTCACTCAAAATCTCACGATACATGGCCCCATTCATTCTTTCCTTTACACGGATCAGTCGTCCTGGTCCCTTTGCAGAAAAACAGCCCCAAAGCATGATGTTTCCACCCCCATGCTTCACAGTAGGTATGGTGTTCTTTGGATGCAACTCAGCATTCTTTGTCCTCCAAACATGACGAGTTGAGTTTTTACCAAAAAGTTATATTTTGGTTTCATCTGACCATATGACATTCTCCCAATCTTCTTCGGGATCATCCAAATGCTCTCTAGCAAACTTCAGACGGGCCTGGACATGTACTGGCTTAAGCAGGGGGACACGTCTGGCACTGTAGGATTTGAGTCCCTGGCGGCGTAGTGTGTTACTGATGGTAGGCTTTGTTACTTTGGTCCCAGCTCTCTGCAGGTCATTCACTAGGGCCCCCCGTGTGGTTCTGGGATTTTTACTCACCGTTCTTGTGATCATTTTGACCCCACGGGGCGAGATCTTGCGTGGAGCCCCAGATCGAGGGAGATTATCAGTGGTCTTGTATGTCTTCAATTTCCTAATAATTGCTCCCACAGTTGATTTCTTCAAACCAAGCTGCTTACCTATTGCAGATTCAGTCTTCCCAGCCTGGTGCAGGTCTACAATTTTGTTTCTGGTGTCCTTTGACAGCTCTTTGGTCTTGGCCATAGTGGAGTTTGGAGTGTGATTGTTTGAGGTTGTGGACAGGTGTCTTTTATACTGATAACAAGTTCAAACAGGTGCCATTAATACAGGTAACGAGTGGAGGACAGAGGAGCCTCTTAAAGAAGAAGTTACAGGTCTGTGAGAGCCAGAAATATTGCTTGTTTTTAGGTGACCAAATACTTATTTTCCACCACAATGTGCAAATAAATTCATTAGAAATCCTACAATGTGATTTTCTGGATTTTCTTTTCTAATTTTGTCTGTCATACTTGAAGTGTACCTATGATGAAAATTACAGGCCTCTCTCATCTTTTTAAGTGGGAGAACTTGCACAATTGGTGGCTGACTAAATACTTTTTTGCCCCACTGTATATACTGTACTCTATACCATCTACTGGATCTTGCCTATGCTGCACGGCCATCGCTCATCCATATATTTATATGTTCCTATTCTTATTCATTCCTTTACACTTGTTTGTGTAAGGTAAAGGTAGTTGTTGTGTAATTGTTAGATTACTTGTTAGATATTACTGCACGGTCGGAACTAGAAGCACAAGCATTTCGCTACACTCTCATTAACATCTGCTAACCATGTGTATGTGACCAATAAAATTTGATTTAATTTGATTTGATAGAGCCAAATATCTCCTCCTGTCTGTCTCTCTGAGTATCTGGATGTCCTCTCTCTCTCTCTCTCTCTCTCTCTCTCTCTCTCTCTCTCTCTCTCTCTCTCTCTCTCTCTCTCTCTCTCTCTCTCTCTCTCTCTCTCTCTCTCTCTCTCTCTCTCTCTCTCTCTCTCTGAGTCTCTAGATCTGCTGTCTGTCTCTCTGAGTTTCTGGATCTCCTGTCTTTCTCTCTGTCTCTAGATCTGCTCTCTGTCTCTCTGAATCTCTGGGTCAGACGAATCACTTTCCATCTCTGGTCTCGTGTAAGGACAGGTACTTATGCATTACTTAACACAGTACATTTTCTCAACCAAATAGTGAGTGCAAAAGTGGTAACTTAAGTGTTACATAACTCCATGTACTCATTATCCTTCAACCTGATCATTATTTAATTATATAAGCTATAATTCCACTTAACCCTTGTGTTGTGTTCGGGTCTGTGGGACCCATTTTTTATGTTTACTAAAATAAATAAAAAATCAACCAGAGACTCATTGGCCTTGGCTCATTTTCTGTGAAGAACATGTAAAATAATACATTTTCATTGTGTGGACACTGTGCACCCCCCTACACATTTATATGTCATATGTGGTGTTTGGGTTCAATGGACCTGAGGGTAATAAAAGTGTGGAAAAGTGTGTGTGTAGGTGAAAACGAGTAAAAATAAAACAAAAAAGGTTTGATGTGTGCCTTCACTCTGCCTTCCTCCTCCCTGGGCCTGCTGTTTCAACATAACACCTGTCTGTCTCCCTGTCTCCCTGCCTGTCTCCCGCTTTTCTCGCACTCTTTACCGTTTGTAGTGAGTGAAACTACACAATGTCTTGCAGGAGCCTGCACAATGTTTTTACAATACATTATTTTGATACATTGTAAAGAATGCTGTATTTTCCCACATTCTACCCCAGCCAGGTGCAAATTGGGGGAGGGACACAACAAATAAATAGCTTTGCATATGTGCTCCTTACCACAATCAATCAGCATGGCAAAAATAATCTCTGCTCAGAGGGCCTTAGAAATCATTTTTGCAGAGAGAGAAGCTAGTGTGGAAGGAGAGTCTTCCTCTTTGGAAGATGAAGAATTTTCTGAATATGAGGATCATGTCTCTGTCAATTCGGAGTCTGACAGTTAGTTGGAAGAAGAGGATGAGATTTACTCTCAGCCAACCCCAGGACCAGCCCGTCAGCAGCCAGCCCCAGGACCAGCCCGTCAGCAGCCAGCCCCAGGACCAGCCCGTCAGCAGCCAGCCCCAGGACCAGCCCTTCAGCAGCCAGCCCCAGGACCAGCCCTTCAGCAGCCAGCCCCAGTACCAGCCCTTCAGCAGCCAGCCCCAGGACCAGCCCTTCAGCAGCCAGCCCCAGGACCAGCCCTTCAGCAGCCAGCCCCAGGACCAGCCCTTCAGCAGCCAGCCCCAGGACCAGCCCTTCAGCAGCCAGCCCCAGGACCAGCCCTTCAGCAGCCAGCCCCAGGACCAGCCCTTCAGCAGCCAGCCCCAGGACCAGCCCTTCAGCAGCCAGCCCCAGGACCAGCCCTTCAGCAGCCAGCCCCAGGACCAGCCCTTCAGCAGCCAGCCCCAGGACCAGCCCTTCAGCAGCCAGCCCCAGTACCAGCCCTTCAGCAGCCAGCCCCAGGACCAGCCCTTCAGCAGCCAGCCCCAGGACCAGCCCTTCAGCAGCCAGCCCCAGGACCAGCCCGTCAGCAACCAGCTCATCAGCAGCCTGCAGGAGGAGAAATACGGATGTAAATTTTTTGGGGAAATTGATTGGTCTTCTTGGCCAAGGAGTGAGCCACCCTGCATGGGTGCCAATGTGATAAGGATGCAACCAGGGCCAACGCGGATGGCGGTTACTCATGTGCAGGACATAAAGTCTTCTTTTGAACTGTTCATCCCAGACACCATATCTTCTTGGGTTGTGAATGTCTCTGAGCGCCGTACTCAGATTATTGCATGGTTTGCTTTTTCCGTAAAGTTTTTTTGAAATCTGACACAGCGGTTGCATTAAGGAGAAGTATATCTTTAAATCTGTGAATAACACTTGTATCTTTTATTAATGTTTATTATGAGTATATCTGTGATTTGATGTGGCTCTGTGAAATTCACGGGATGTTTTGGAGGCAAAGCCAAATGTAAACTGAGGTTTTTGGATATAAATATGAACTTGATCGAACAAAACATACATGTATTGTGTAACATGTTGTCCCGGGAGTGTCATCTGATGAAGAATATCAAAGGTTAGTGATTCATTTTATCAATAGTTCTGCTTTTTGTGACTCCTCTCTTTGCTTGGAAAATCGCTGTATGCTTTCTGTGACTAGTTGCTGACCTAACATAATGATATGTTCTGCTTTCGCCGAAAAGCTTTTTTGAAATCGGACACTGTGGTTGGGTTAACGAGAATTTTATCTTTAAAATGGTGCCTAATACTTGTATGTTTGAGAAAACTGAATTATGAGATTTCTGTTGATTGAATTTGGTGCCCTGCAATTTCATTGGCTGTCCGCTAGCGGAACCCCAGTCCTAGACAGGATAAACATTATTATTCCACCCATGTCTTGATTATAATTAATTTTGGTTTACAAAAAAATAGTATTTTATTGATAGCGTTAATAGCGTTTTTATTGATAAATGTGATCTAGCAGAGGTAAATGGCAAATATTAATCATTTAAGTCAACATCTAAGTATTAAGTATTTTTTACATGAATTGTTATGGCTGTATTGTTTTAAAAACCCAATAAAGTTGTGGGTCCATCAGACCTGCAAACGTTTATGTGAATTACAAGAACATAGGGTTCATTTAACTCGTACACTTTGTCCCGGAACACAGAGGTTCAAAGAGAGGTTGTGATGAGAGGAAATGAATTGCCTATTCAGACAAATTACTCAGACCTTCACACACACACACATTTCTCTTAAAAGCAGCAAACACTTCTGTCACAGTAACACTCATACTCAAAACACACATACACACAAATACGGGGACTAAAAGGGCTGTTTCCAAAAAGCTAAGAACTGCATATTAGCTAGAAACTGGAGCTGGGTAACCAATAGTTGGAAAAACAGTTCGATGCATGGCTGGAACCAATGATTTCCACATACACATACAAACATACACTGTTCTGCGCACAGCACCCAGAAACAAACACACACACTTCTCACATCCATAATGACCACAAGATAAAGGGAAAGTGTTCTTCCGATTTAAATAATATTTATGAGTGCTATAGGCTTTTTACACATGCTCCCTTACACACACACACACACATAACCACACATGTACACACACACGCACACGTACAGTATATACACATTTACACATAGTACATGATTAACAGTACAGACACTCACAGGACAGAAATCAGCATGACTGTGGCCCAGGAGAACTGGAGCTGTACACTTTTATGTACAATCTAATGCATAGTCTTTCCATTATCACCTTGACTGGTGACATACAACTATTTTGTTTGTACTTCAATCATGTCATTTTTTAATGCTATTTTGGTCAAGCTCTTTTGCAATTATCCAAAGCAATCAAAAGCAAGACTGCCACGCTCACTTACAAACACACACACACACACACACACACACACACACACACAAAGAAACACACACAAACATGAACTGTATATACACACTGACGCATACTTCACGTACCACACTTACATCACCAGCACCCTAAAAGACATGATGGGAAACATAATAAGTCCTTTTCAGCATGCAGTTTTTCATGTAATTTTGGTCCACCCATAACTGTCTTCTTAGCTAAATTGCTTGGGAACACAGCCTTCAATCAGTCAGGCAGCTTTTTAGTGTTTATATTCTTCTTCTTCTTCTTCGTATTCTTTATATTCTTCTTCGTATTCCTCCTTGTCCATCATCCCTTTTTCCTTTTCACATCTTCTCATCATCTCTCTCTCTCTCAATTCATTTCAAAAGGCCTTATTGGCATGGGAAACATATGTTCACATTGCCAAAGCAAGTGAAAAAACACAACAACCACCAACAAAACCGAAATAAACAAAACAAACACAACAACAACAATCCATTCAAGAGAGTAACAGCGTTTATAATGTAATATAACATTTCAAATGTTACCCAAATCAAATCAAAGTTTATTCGTCATGTGCGCCGAATACAACAGGTGTAGACGTTACAGTGAAATGCTTACTTACTAACCAATAGTGTAAAAAAAGGTGTGTGTGTGTGTGTGTGTGTAGGTTGGTAAGTAAAGAAATAAAACAACAGTAAAAAGACATTTGAAAATAAGAGTAGCAAGGCTATATACAGACACCGGTTAGTCAGGCTTATTGAGGTAGTATGTACATGTAGGTATAGGTATATGTAGGTATATCCATTTGGTTACCTGTTCAGGAGTCTTATGGCTTGGGGGTAAAAACTGTTGAGAAGCCTTTTTGTCCTAGACTTGGCACTCCGGTACCGCTTGCCATGCGGTAGTAGAGAGAACAGACTATGACTGGGGTGGCTGGGGTCCTTGAAATTTTTAGGGCCTTCCTCTGACACCGCCTGGTGTAGAGGTCCTGGATGGCAGGCAGCTTTGCCCCAGTGATGTACTGGGCCGTACGCACTACCCTCTGAAGTGCCTTGCGGTCGGAGGCCGAGCAGTTGCCATACCAGGCAGTGATGCAACCGGTCAGGATGCTCTCGATGTTGCAGCTGTAGAACCTTTTGAGGATCTCAGGACCCATGCCAAATCTTTTTAGTTTCCTGAGAGGGAATAGGCTTTATCGTGCCCTCTTCACGACTGTCTTGGTGTGTTTGGACCATTCTAGTTTGTTGTTGATGTGGACACCAAGGAACTTGAAGCTCTCAACCTGCTCCACTACAGCCCCGAGAATGGGGGCGTGCTCGGTGCTCCTTTTCCTGTAGTCCACAATCATCTCCTTAGTCTTGGTTACGTTGAGGGATAGATTGTTATTCTGGCCCCACCCGGGCAGGTCTCTGACCTTCTCTCTATAGGCTGTCTCATCGCTGTCTGTGATCAGGCCTACCACTGTTGTGTCGTCTGCAAACTTAATGATGGTGTTGGAGTCGTGCCTGGACATGCAGTCGTGGGTGAACAGGGAGTACAGGAGGGGACTGAGCACGCACCCCTGGGGAGCTGCAGTGTTGAGGATCAGCGTGGCAGATGTGTTGCTACCTACCCTCACCACCTGGGGGCGGCCCGTCAGGAAGTCCAGGATCCAGTTGCAGAGGGAGGTGTTTAGTCCCAGGTTCCTTAGCTTAGTGATGAGCTTTCAGGGCACTATGGTGTTGAACGCTGAGCTGTAGTCAATGAACAGCATTCTCACATAGGTGTTCCCTCTGTCCAGGTGGGAAAGGGCAGTGTGGAGTGCAATAGAGATAGCATCATCTGTGGATCTGTTGGGGCGGTATGCAAATTGGAGTGGGTCTAGGGTTTCTGGGATAATGGTGTTGATGTGAGCCATTACCAGCCTTTCAAAGCACTTCATGGCTACGGACGTGAGTGCTACGGGTCTGTAGTCATTTAGGTAGGTTGCCTTTGTGTTCTTGGGCACAGGGACTATGGCGGTCTGCTTGAAACAAATTTGTATTACAGACTCAATCAGGGACATGTTGAAAATGTCGGTGAAGACACCTGCCAGTTGGTCAGCACATGCCCGGAGCACGAGTCCTGGTAATCCGTCTGGCCCCGCAGCCTTGTGTATGTTGACCTGTTTAAATATCTTACTCACGTCGGCTACGGAGAGCGTGATCACACATTCGTCCGGAACAGCTGATGCTCTCTTGCATGCCTCAATGTTGCTTGCCTCGAAGCGAGCATAGAAGTGATTTAGCTTGTCTGGTAGGCTCGTGTCACTGGGCAGCTCGCGGCTGTGCTTCCCTTTGTAGTCTGTAATAGTTTGCGAGCCCTGCCACATCCGACGAGCGTCGGAGCTGGTGTACTATGATTCAATCTTAGCCCTGTATTGACGCTTTGCCTGTTTGATGGTTCATCGCAGGGCATAGTGGGATTTCTTGTAAGCTTCCGGGTTAGAGGCCCGCACCTTGAAAGCGGCAGCTCTACCCTTTAGCTCAGTGAGAATGTTGCCTGTAATCCATGGCTTCTGGTTGGGATATGTACGTACAGTCACTGTGGGGACGACGTCCTCAATGCACTTATTGATAAAGCCAGTGACTGATGTGGTGTACTCCTCAATGTCATCGGAAGAATCCCAGAAACATGTTCCAGTCTGATAGTAAAACAGTCCTGTAGTTTAGCATCTGCTTCATCTGATCACTTTTTTATAGACCGAGTCACTGGTGCTTCCTGCTTTAATTTTAGCTTGTAAGCAAGAATCAGGAGGATAGAATTATGGTCAGATTTACCAAATGGAGGGCGAGGGGAAGCTTTGTACGCGTCTCTGTGTGTGGAGTACAGGTGATCTACAATTTTTTTCCCTCTGGTTGCACATTTAACATGTTGATAGAGATTTGATAGAACTGATTTAAGTTTCCCTGAATTAAAGTCTCCGGCCACTAGGACCGCCGCCTCTGGGTGAGTGGTTTCCTGTTTGCTTATTTCCTTATACAGCTGACTGAGTGCGGTCTTAGTGCCAGCATCTGTTTGTGGTGGTAAATAAACAGCCACGAAAAGTATAGCTGAGACCTCTCTAGGCAAGTAGTGTGGCCTGCAATTTATCACAATATACTCTACTTCAGGCGAGCAAAATCTAGAGACTTCCTTAGATTTCGTGCACCAACTGTTGTTTACAAATATGCACAGACCGCCCCTCCCCCCCCGTCTTACCGGAGTGTCCTGTTCTATCCAGCCGGTGCAGTGTATATCCCGCTAGCTGAATATCCATGTCGTTATTCAGCCACGATGCCGTGAAACATAGAATATTACAGTTTTTGATGTCCCGTTGGTAGGATATTCGTGATCGTACCTCGTCTAGTTTATTGTCCAATGATTGCACGTTGGCGAGTAATATTGACGGTAATGGCAGCTTTCCTACTCGCCTTCTGCGGGTCTGGACGAGGCATCCGGCTCTTCGTCCTCTGCGTCGCTTCCTTTTGCGAATAATTGGGATGTCTGCCCTGTGGGGTGTTTGGAGAATATCGTGTGAGTCATGCTTGTTGTTGAAAAAATCTTTGTCTAATCAGAGGTGAGTGATCGCTGTCCTGATATCCAGAAGCTCTTTTCTGCCGTAAGATACGGTTGCAGAAAAATTATGTACAAAATAATTTAGTAATTTAATAATTGTAGTTTGCTAATTTTTTGGGGTTGATTCTTTCCAATGTGTCAAGTAGTTTGTTTTTTATTCTTCATAATTTGGTTGGGTTTAATTGTGTTGCTGTCGTGAGGCTCCGTGGGGTCTGTTTGTGTTTGTGAACAGAGCCCCAGGACCAGCTGGCTGAGGGGACTCTTTCTAGGTTCATCTCTCTGTAGGTTAGGGCATCTCTGTAGGTTAGGGCATTGTGATGGAAGGTTTGGATATTGCTTTCCTTTAGATGGATGTGGAATTTAACGGCTCTTGTCTGGATTTTGATCATTATTGGGTATAGTCCTAATTCTGCTCTGCATGCATCATTTGAGGGTTGTGCGTTGTACTCTGAGGATATTGTTTTGCAGAATTCTGCATGCAGAGTCTACATTGGGTGTTTGTCCCATTTTGTGAATTCTTGGTTGTTGAGCTCACAGCTATAGAGGGCAATATGTTCTATAACTGATTCAGGTAGTTTTAGCCAGATCCTAATTGGTATATTGAATTTAATATTCATTTTGATGTCATAGAAGGCCCTTCTTGCCTTGTCTCTTAAATCATTTGCTGCCTTGTGAAAGTTACCTGTGGTGCTGATGTTTAGGCCGAGGTATGTGTAATTATTTGTGTGCTCTAGGGTAACGGTCTATGTCTGTCTCTCTCTCTCTCTCTCTCCAAAGCTTTCATCCCTTTATCCTTCAGGGATAAACATAAAGAAGTGGGAAAAAGAGAATTCACTCCTAGACTTGGACATCCTGCTTCTCTCACCAATTAAAGCCATCATCAGCACTACCCCAGGGTTCCCCAAGGTTTATTAACTTCTCTGCGCTACGGATCCCTTTTACGGGATCATTTTCCTAAACAACCTCTGAATTGCAGGGCGCAAAATATTACTAACAATATTTATAATCATGCAATCACAAGTGAAATATACCAAAACACAGATTAGCTTGTTGTTAATCAACCTATCGTGTCAGATTTTGAAAATATGCTTTACAGCGAAAGAAATCCAAGCTTTTGTGAGTGTATAAATCAATGCTAGAACAGTTAGCCTTATATTAGCTTGGTTAGCTTGGTCTTCGGATGTTTGCACTCACGAGACTCCCAGTTACACAACAAATGTTCTTTTTGTTCGATAAATATTACTTTTATAACAAAAAAACGCCATTTGGGTTGCGCGTTATGTTCAGAAAACCAAAGCCTCGTTCCGTTTGACGAAAATTCCAAAAAGTATCCGTAATGGTCTAGAAACATGTCAAATGTTTTTTATAATCAATCCTCAGGCTGTTTTTAACAAACATAATCGATAATATTTAAACCGGACCGTAACCTATTCAATAAGAGAGAAAAAGAAAATGGAGAGCTACCTCTCTCGCAGGAGCTAATCAGAGGACACCTGACTAGTTTTGAAAAATCTCGCTCATTTTTCAAAATAATAGCCTGAAACTATGTCTAAAGCCTGGTCACAGCCTGAGGAAGCCATTGGAAAAAGAATCTGGTTGATACCCCTTTAAATGGAAGAAAGACGGGCCAGGAAACACAGATTAAAAAATATATATATATATCACTTCCAGTTTAGATTTTCTCAGGTTTTCGCCTGCAGAATCAGTTTTGTTATACTCACAGACAATATTTTGACAGTTTTGGAAACGTTGGAGTGTTTTCTATCATAATCTGTAAATTATATGCATATTCTACGATCTGGACCTGAGAAATAGTCCGTTTACCTTGGGAAGGTTATTTAAAAAAAAAAAAAAAAAAATCTGACCCCTAGCATCAAGAGGTTAACTTTGAGAACGGAATCCATTTTAGATGCCTCTAATGACAGCTTTCTGGTCTCCTCTTTAAAATGGACTGTCTGTTCTCCTACACCATGAAATAGTGTATGTATTATTGTAAAGTCTCCTGGGAGGAACTGGAGTCAGTGGGGAGCATTGTTGAAATCAATGGATGTGACAGGATGTGGAAACATGAGGGGAATGCTAATGGTGTAACACTCCATACAACCAGGGGAGATATATTTACATACACACACCTTATTGATTCTGAAGTACAATTCGATATAGGTATTTTGAAAGGTTTACGGAGTGTGATTCATACATATTTTCTCATGACATTTTTTCAAAATTACAAATCCAGTCACAAATTCTTTCAAGAAAAAAATCTCTTCTCTTATCAGCCTTCACGACAATTATATAATAGATTTGGAAGGTTCATTAGAAGTCACAAATATTTTGCCAACATTTAACAAAATACCGTGGGAATGAATGCATGCATGAATTAATTAATGCATGAAAACCAGAGAAATGAATATTGTCTTCCGCCTCTGTCAGCAAAGACAAAGGAAGAAAGAAGAGCCTCTATCCATCCTATTTGCATGTCGTTTAACATTCATGAAGCTTCATTTATGTACTAAGCTTTTAGAAACGTAATTCATGCCCAACAAAATACCCACAATTTTAATTAATGAAAACAACCATGTTTAAATAGATTGATATGCTTTCCCCTGGGCTTTTGTTCGCACGCGCAAGCACACGCACACGCACACGCACACACACACACACACACACACACACACACACACACACACACACACACACACACACACACACACACACACACACACACAAAAAGCTGGTAAGGTTTCTCTCCAGAGAGCCAGCCATGGTTTAGACAGCTTAGGGTGGAAATTGTGTTGCCAAATGCGATTGTTTATAGAATGTATGAACAGAAGTGTCTTTAGAAAATGTGTGAATAGATGGATTGTCACGTTCCTGACCTTATTTCCTTTATTTTGTCTTTGTTTAGTATGGTCAGGGCGTGAGTTGGGGTGGGCATTCTATGTTATGTGTTTCTATGTTGGGTTCAATGTATTAGCCTGATATGGTTCTCAATTAGGGGCAGGTGTTTTACGTTTCCTCTGATTGAGAACCATATTAAGGTAGGCTGTTCTCACTGTTTGTTTGTGGGTGATTGTTCCTGTGTCAGTGTTTGTACCACACGGGACTGTTTCGTTTCGTTCGTTCGCTCCGTCCTGTTCGTGCGTTCATGTGTTTTGTTCTGGTCTGTTCAGGTCTGTTCACGTCGTTTGTTATTTTGTAGTTTGTTCAAGTGTTTTTCGTCTTCGTTTAAATAAACGTGATTATGTCTTTAAACTACGCTGCATATTGGTCCGATCCTTGCTCCTCTTCAGATGAGGAGAAAGACGAGCATTACATGGATGAACCAACCAACCAACTAATGGACTAAAAAAGTAATAAAACATTTTCAGTTTAGTTTAATTTAGTTACACAAAGTCAATTACATATAGACAAAGAAACTGAATACACATTTAACCTCACATGGTGAGGAAACCCACTGATGAACCAATCACCATCCAGCATGTGTCTCAGAGCATGAGCCCATTGAACATCTTTAAAAAACGATTTATTATCCCTCCATTCTAGCCAGTTTAGCTCATAATCACTCACTCCCCCCTCTGTAGGGCCACGTCATGTTAATCCCTGCCCCCTACATAGTGACCCTGCTTTGATCATGTTTATCCGCCTGTTATACGGCTATTAGGCAATCTCTTTACAAAGACAGCACTTAACCCCGCCTTGTAACTACCCTATCATTACTGTCCTAGTGTCAGCGCGACTGTCCTCTGAGTCACATGATGGGACTTCACTCTAAAAAATGATCATCTATTAACAACCCAATTTGGATTATTTGGTAACCCAGGGCTGCTTAAATGGTGGACAGAACACGTTGGGTTATTTTGACCCAGCCGGTAGGGTTGCGTGAATAACCCAGCACGTTGAGTGGTTGGGATTACTTAAACATTGAGTGGCTGCTGCCATACATGTAAAAAAAAATGCATCACTAGCCACTTTAAACAATGCCACTTAATATAATGTTTACCCTGTCCTATATTACGCATCTCATAAGTATATACTGTACGCTATACCACCTACTGCATCTTGCCATCTTTATGTAATAAATGTATCACTAGCCACTTTAAACAATGCCATTTAATATAATGTTTACATACCCTACATTACTCATCTCATATGTATATACTGTACTCGATACCATCTACCGCATCTTGCCTATGCCGTTCTGTACCATCACTCATTCATATATCTTTATGTACATATTCTTCATCCCTTTACACTTCTGTGTATAAGGTAGCTGTTGTGAAATTGTTAGGTTAGATTACTCGTTGGTTATTACTGCATTGTCGGAACTAGAAGCACAAGCATTTCGCTACACTCGCATTAACATCTGCTAACCATGTGTACGTGATAAATAAAATTTGATTTGATTTGATCATAGGTTGATTTAGTCATCAATTGGGTATTGTTTAATGTAATAATAACCTAGCATCAATATCCCAGCACCAATAACCCAGCATCAATAACGCAGCACCAATAACCTAGCACCAATAACCCAGCACCAATAACCCAGCACCAATAACCCAGCACCAATAACTCAGCACCAATAACCCAGCACCAATAACTCAGCACCAATAACCCAGCACCAATAACCTAGCACCAATAATCCAACACCATTAACCCAGCACCATTAACCCAGCACCAATAACCTAGCACCAATAATCCAACACCATTAACCCAGCACCAATAACCCAGCATCAATAACTCAGCACCAATAACCCAGCACCAATAACCCAGCACCAATAACCCAGCACCAATAACTCAGCACCAATAACCCAGCACCAATAACTCAGCACCAATAACCCAGCACCAATAACCCAGCACCAATAACCCAGCACCAATAACCTAGCACCAATAACCCAGCACCAATAACCCAGTACCAATAACCCAGCACCATTAACCCAGCACCAATAACCTAGCACCAATAATCCAACACCATTAACCCAGCACCAATAACCCAGCACCAATAACCCAGCACCAATAATCCAGCACCAATAACCCAGCACCAATAACCCAGCACCAATAACCCAGCACCAATAACCTAGCACCAATAACCCAGTACCAATAACCCAGCACCAATAACCCAGCACCAATAACCCAGCACCATTAACCCAGCACCCAGCACCAATAACCCAACACCAATAACCCAGTACCAATAACCCAGCACCAATAACCCAGCACCAATAACCCAGCACCAATAACCCAGCATCAATAACCCAGCACCAATAACCTAGCACCAATAACCCAGCACCATTAACCCAACACCAATAACCCAGTACCAATAACCCAGCACCAATAACCCAGCACCAATAACCCAGTACCAATAACCCAGCACCAATAACCCAGCACCAATAACCTAGCATCAATAACCCAGCACCAATAACCCAACACCATTAACCCAGCACCAATAACTTAGCACCAATAACCCAGCACCAATAACCCAGCACCAATAACCCAGCACCAATAACCCAGTACCAATAACCCAGCACCAATAACCCAGCATCAATAACCCAGCACCAATAACCCAGCACCAATAACCCAGCACCAATAACCTAGCACCAATAACCCAGCACCAATAACCCAGCACCAATAACCCAGCACCAATAACCCAGCACCAATAACCCAATACCCAGCACCAATAACCCAGCACCAATAACCTAGCACCAATAACCCAGCACCAATAACCCAGCACCAATAACCCAGCACCAATAACCCAGCACCAATAACCCAGTACCAATAACCCAGCACCAATAACCCAGCACCAATAACCCAGCACCATTAACCCAGCACCCAGCACCAATAACCCAACACCAATAACCCAGTACCAATAACCCAGCACCAATAACCCAGCACCAATAACCCAGCACCAATAACCCAGCACCAATAACCCAGCACCAATAACCCAACACCATTAACCCAGCACCAATAACCCAACACCAATAACCCAGCACCAATAACCCAATACCCAGCACCAATAACCCAGCACCAATAACCTAGCACCAATAACCCAGCACCAATAACCCAGCACCAATAACCTAGCACCAATAACCCAGCACCAATAACCCAGTACCAATAACCCAGCACCAATAACCCAGCACCAATAACCTAGCATCAATAACCCAGCACCAATAACCCAACACCATTAACCCAGCACCAATAACTTAGCACCAATAACCCAGCACCAATAACCCAGCACCAATAACCCAGCACCAATAACCCAGTACCAATAACCCAGCACCAATAACCCAGCATCAATAACCCAGCACCAATAACCCAGCACCAATAACCCAGCACCAATAACCCAGCACCAATAACCTAGCACCAATAACCCAGCACCAATAACCCAGCACCAATAACCTAGCACCAATAACCCAGCACCAATAACCCAGCACCAATAACCCAGCACCAATAACCCAGCACCAATAACCCAATACCCAGCACCAATAACCCAGCACCAATAACCTAGCACCAATAACCCAGCACCAATATCCCAGCACCAATAACCCAGCACCAATAACCCAGCACCAATAACCCAGCACCAATAACCCAGCACCAATAACCCAACACCATTAACCCAGCACCAATAACCCAACACCAATAACCCAGCACCAATAACCCAATACCCAGCACCAATAACCCAGCACCAATAACCTAGCACCAATAACCCAGCACCAATAACCTAGCACCAATAACCCAGCACCAATAACTCAGCACCAATAACCCAGCACCAATAACCCAGCACCAATAACTCAGCACCAATAACCCAGCACCAATAACCCAGCACCAATAACCCAACACCATTAACCCAGCACCAATAACCCAACACCAATAACCCAGCACCAATAACCCAGCACCAATAACCCAGCACCAATAACCCAACACCATTAACCCAGCACCAATAACCCAACACCAATAACCCAACACCATTAACCCAGCACCAATAACCCAACACCAATAACCCAGCACCAATAACCCAGCACCAATAACCCAACACCATTAACCCAGCACCAATAACCCAGTACCAATAACCCAGCACCAATAACCCAGCACCAATAACCCAACACCATTAACCCAGCACCAATAACCCAGCACCAATAACCCAGCACCAATAACCCAGCACCCAGCACCAATAACCCAGCACCCAGCACCAATAACCCAACACCATTAACCCAGCACCAATAACCCAACACCATTAACCCAGCACCAATAACCCAGCACCAATAACCCAGCACCAATAACCCAGCACCCAACACCATTAACCCAGCACCAATAACCCAGCACCAATAACCCAGCACCAATAACCCAGCACCAATAACCCAGCACCAATAACCCAGTACCAATAACCCAGTACCAATAACCCAGCACCAATAACCCAGCACCAATAACCCAGTACCAATAACCCAACACCATTAACCCAGCACCAATAACTCAGCAACAATAACCCAGCACCAATAACCCAACACCATTAACCCAGCACCAATAACCCAGTACCAATAACCCAGCACCAATAACCCAGCACCAATAACTCAGCACCAATAATCCAGCACCAATAACCCAGTACCAATAACTCAGCACCAATAACCCAACACCAATAACCCAGCACCAATAACCCAGCACCAATAACCCAGTACCAATAACCCAGCACCAATAACCCAGTACCAATAACCCAGCACCAATAACCCAGTACCAATAACCCAGCACCAATAACTCAGCACCAATAACCCAGCACCAATAACCCAGTACCAATAACCCAGCACCAATAACCCAGCACCAATAACCCAGCACCATTAACCCAGCACCCAGCACCAATAACCCAACACCAATAACCCAGTACCAATAACCCAGCACCAATAACCCAGCACCAATAACCCAGCACCAATAACCCAGCATCAATAACCCAGCACCAATAACCCAGCACCAATAACCCAGTACCCAGCATCAATAACCCAGCACCAATAACCCAGCACCAATAACCCAGTACCAATAACCTAGCACCAATAACCCAGCACTAATAACCCAGCACCAATAACCCAGCACCAATAACCCAGCACCAATAACCCAGCACCAATAACCCAGCACCAATAACCCAGCACCAATAACCCAGTACCAATAACCCAACACCAATAACCCAGCACCAATAACCCAGCACCAATAACCCAGCACCAATAACCCAGCACCAATAACCCAGCACCAATAACCCAGCACTAATAACCCAGCACCAATAACCCAGTACCAATAACCCAACACCAATAACCCAGCACCAATAGCCCAGCCCCAATAACCCAGCAGTTTTAAAAGAAAACAACCCAACTAAGTGACCCAACATCTGCAAACCAGCAGTTGGGTCAACCAAACAACCCAGCATTTTTTAGAGTGTGGTAATATTCTTTCATCACTAATGCTGCTTATTATTGAATAAATTATGGAATTGGGAATATTTCTGCATCCCTGATACTAATTCCAACCTTCTGGTATTTTGTCTGCATAGTTTTGTAAGAAATGGCAACTCAACCTCCCAAAGCAAAAGGAGTCGTTTGACATAACTGTAGGCAACAGAGATTATGGAGTGTGGTGCTCTCTTCTAAGTGGGAAAAATGGTACGGTATGTCTTTAAGAAATAGTTTCATCTCTCAGTAATGATGCTGTTACTACAGTTACTTTGGGGAGGGTCAAGAAAGGAGCACAGTCTGAGGGGAAGGGGGTAGAATTATGAAAATAAAACACTTTTCTGCTCTTCTCTTTATTTACTTCTAATATACTGAACAAAAATATAAACGCGACATGCAGCAATTTCAAGGATTTTGCTGAGTTACAGTTCATATAATGAAATCAGGCAATTGAAGTAAATAAATTAGGCCCTAATCTATGAATTTGATGATGGCAGGGGCACAGCCTGTGTGGTCCTGAGAGGGCATAGGCCCACCCACTTGAAAGCCGACCCACTGGGGAGCCAGTCCCAGCCAATCAGAATGCCCACAAAGGGGTTTTATTACAAACAGAAATACTCCTCCGTACCCCTCCCTCCCCCCTCTGGCGATCCCGCAGGTGAAGAAGCCGGATGTGGAGGTCCTGGGCTGGCGTGGTTACACATGGTCTGCGGATGTGAGGCCGGTTGGAAGTACTGCCAAATTCTCCAAAACGACGTTGGACGCGGCTTATGGTATAGAAATTATCATAAAATTCTCTGGCAAAAGCTCTGGTGGACATTCCTGTAGTCAGCATGCCAATTGCACACTCCCTCAAAATTTGAGACATCTTTGGCATTGTTGTGTGACAAAGCTGCACATTTTAGAGTGGCATTTTGTACACACACACACACACACACACACACACACACACACACACACACACACACACACACACACACACACACACACACACACACACACACACACACACACACACACACACACACAAGGTGCTCCTGTGTAATGATCATGCTGTTTAATCAGCTTCTTGATATGCCACACCTGTCAGGTGGATAGATTATCTTGACAAAGGATAAAATACTCACTAACAGGGATGCAAAAAAAATTGTGCACAGATTTTGAGAGAAATAAGCTTGTTGTGCGTATGGAACATTTCTGGAATCTTTTATTTCAGCTCATGAAACATGGGACCAACACATTACATGTTGAGTTTATATTTTTTTGTTCAGTGTAAAATCTTTTAATGAGAGTACAGCAACAAGGATTTGACCGCTAGGTACATTTTATCCAGCTCCTCCCCTCTGTCACCTCTGATGAATGTTATTTTCTCTAATGACTCTATTTATCAGCAAACCCTTTAAACGATTTCATTTCACTTAATGGTCCGTGTTCACCTCTTAATTTATCACCAGCCCACCAGATCAATAAGAGGAGTCGTAGCTCTGCCTCTCTAATATGGTACGGCTTGTTAGAGTGAGTGGGTGTGATGAAAAGATGGGAATTATGTTGCACCGGTCTCCAGTCTTATTATTGTAACTACAGTAAAGAACCACTTCTCAAAGCCTAGACTGTACTTAACGGAACTGACATTTCATTTTGTTATTGTACTTTTACTTCACCAAAGAGACAGAATTATTCTACAAGTAAGTGCTTGACAGCGTTGTTTGGTTGTACCTTTGCCGAATGCCCGTAACAACAAAGTCTTCACATATAACTAATACAAAGAGAATGTCAAGGACATGTTCATAAAACGTTCAACACAACTTGCAGCGCTCACCATATTACATTTTCTATTTCTAGACAAGCGTTTTAATAAGTGAGATTGTGAACGACCTTTCACATGTTTGCAAACTACGGTGAAAAAAAATCCAGATTGCTAGTCACGTATAATTGACAACCAAAAGGGAATGCCGGAGTAAGCTGTCACTGTTTTGTACGGTAGCTTCTCACATTGTCATTTCACCCCCCCCCCCCCCGGGCAGCCAAACAATGTGTAGACGCAGCTCTCTGAGGGAACCGTATAGCGCCTAGAATCCAATCTATGGATAATGCAGGATAAAGAGAAAAAAATACAAAGCCAATCTTGGAGGAAAATTGAAGTTGAATAGAAAAATGTTTCTTTATTTTCTTCTTCAAACAATATTTTGGTATCATAAGATGATCAGAGGATGTAGACATGCGCCACAGACACACACAAAAAATGATTGATCAAAGTCATTGTTTGGCAAGAGAGTCCACTCCTCTATGTGTCCTTGGTGTGAATCAGTCTCTGTTTAGAGGGGAAGGATGAACAAACCAGCGGCACTTCAGACTTCATCAAGGCCTGGATAAGAATACCCCCCCCCCCCCCGTCTAGATTTGTGGTCTCAACAAAAGACAGACCCCTGTGCTCTACACAGAGTTCTAGTTTTCATCTTCGTCTATTGATTTGATTTCATACAGTCCTTTGACACAAGGCCTACTCAGCAGTAATGCAATGGGAGGCATGAGCCGCTGTGTCTCTCTGAGGAACGACACCTCAGTATTGGAAATACAAAACAAGTTTGAGACAATATCCGGTACTCTGTTCAGCCGTCCACCAAATCTACTGACAGTTTTGTGACGTAGACAGTTTACTACAGGTCTAAAGTAGTTCACTACACACACTGTAAAGGCCTTGCTGTGAATTTGACAGTAACTTACAGGCAGGTAACAGTCTGTATTTCAAATTACAGTACACCTACTGTAATATAAATACGGCACAAAGCAAGTACTATGTAATGACACACAGTACAATACAGTGAAATTGACTGTATTATACTGTAACAGAAAGTGCATGCTGCTGTAATTGAAATGAATGAACGAATGGATGAAGGAAATTCATTGAAGGGAGAAGTTTGTACTTCAAAGAATTTTCAACATCAAATCAAAATCAAATCAAATGTTATTTGTCACATGCTTCATAAACAACAGGTGTAGACTAACAGTGAAATGCAAAGTTAAGATAAAAAAAATTATAGAACAAATTGAACTAGTGACATGAGGAAGAAATACACAGTGAATAGTGAATAACAACAACGAGTAAAAGTAACAGGGGTACGATGTAATAACATGTCTATATACAGGGAGTAACAGTAGCGAGTCGATGTGCAGGGGTACAATGTAATAACATGTCTATATACAGGGAGTAACAGTAGCGAGTCGATGTGCAGGTGTACAATGTAATAACATGTCTATATACAGGGAGTAACAGTAGCGAGTCGATGTGCAGGGGTACAATGTAATAACATGTCTATATACAGGGAGTAACAGTAGCGAGTCGATGTGCAGGGGTACGAAGTAATTGAGGTAGCTATAAGTAGGGGTAAAGTAACTAGGCAACAGGATGGATAATAGACAGTAGCAGCAGCGTATGTGGTGAGTGTGAATGTATGCGTGAGTGGGTTTGTTTGTGAGTGTGTGTGTGTGGTGTGTGCATGCTATGTGTGTGTGGGAGTGTGTAGTGTGAGTGTGTGTGTGTGTGTGCGTGTTGGGATATCAGTGTAAGTATGTGGGTGTTTGTGGGTAAAGTACTGTGTGTGTACATAGAATCAGCGCAAGAGAGTTAGTGCAAAAAAGGGTCAATGCAGGTAGTCCGGGTAGCCACTTGATTAGCTATGTAGCAGTCTTGTTTAGCAGTCTTATGGCTTGGGGGTAGAAGCTCTTTAGGGTCCTGTTGGTTCTGCTTGCTGTGCGGTAGCAGAGAGAACATTCTATGGCTTGGGTGGCTGGAGTCATTGAACATTGTTTGGGCCTTCCTCTGACACCACCTGGTATAAAAGTCCTGGATGGCAGGGAGCTCGGCCCACGTTATGTATTGGGCTGTACACACTACCCTCTGTAGTGGTCAGATGCTTTGCAGTTGCCATACCAAGCGGTGATGCAGCCAGTCAAGATTCTCTCAACGGTGCAGCTATAGAACTTTTTGAGGATCTGAGGGCCCATGCCAAATCTCTTCAGCCTCCTGAGAGGGAAGATGCACTGTCGTGCCCTCTTTACAACTGTGTGGGTGTGTGTGGAGGGGACTAACAACATGAGGGGACTAACAACACACCACTTTGGGGGAGGCACACGGGTAGATTGGCGGACTCAGTTAGGAGACCTGAGCCAACTCCCCGTGCTTACCGTGGCGAGAGAGTGACTGGGCAGAAACCGTGTTATGCAGAGAAGCGCAAGGTGTCCCCAGTGCGCACGCATAGCCCGGTGCGCTACATCACAGCTCCTCGAATCGGCCGGGCTAGAGTGGGCATCGAGCCAGGAGGGATGATGCCGGCTCAGCGCATCTGGTCTCCAGTGCGTCTCCTCGGCCTGGGGTATACTGCACCAGCCCTACGCACGGTGTCTCCAGTTCGCCAGCACAGCCCAGTGCGGCTTGTTCCAACTCTCCGCACTTGCCGGGCTACAGGGGGGATCCAGCCAGGACGAGTGGTGCTAGCTCTGCGCTCGAGACCGCCAGTGCGCCTCCACGGTCCAGTGCATCCGATGCCTAGGCCAAGGACAAGGCCTCCTGCATGTCTCCCCAGCCTGGTGAGTTCTGTGTCTGTGCTAAGCACTAACCCTCCTGCATGTCTCCCCAGCCTGGTGAGTCATGTGCCTTCTCCCAGAGCCAGGCCTCCTGTGTGTCTCTCCACTCCAGTGAGGATCCATGGCATGAAGCCTCCGGTGAGGATCCATGGCATGAGGCCTCCAACGAAGGACGTCAGTCCGGAGCCTCCAGCAACGCCTTCTAGTCCGGAGCCTCCAGCGACGCCCTCTAGTCCGGAGCCTCCAGCGTCGCCCTCTAGTCCGGAGCCTCCAGCGACGCCCTCTAGTCCGGAGCCCCCAGCGTCGCCCTCTAGTCCGGAGCCTCCAGCGTCGCCCTCTAGTCCGGAGCCTCTAGCGTCGCCCTACTGTCCGGAGCAGCCAGAGTCTCCCTCCTGTCCGGAGCAGCCAGAGTCTCCCTCCTGTCCGGAGCAGCCAGAGTCTCCCTCCTGTCCGGAGCAGCCAGAGTCTCCCTCCTGTCCGGAGCAGCCAGAGTCTCCCTCCTGTCCGGAGCAGCCAGAGTCTCCCGCCTGTCCGGCGCAGCCAGAGTCTCCCGCCTGTCCGGCGCAGCCAGAGTCTCCCACCTGTCCGGCGCAGCCAGAGTCTCCCTCCTGTCCGGCGCTGCCAGAGTTTCCCTCCTATTCGGGGTCCGTTGTAAGGGTCCCCAGTCCGGGGTCGGCGGCAAGGGTCACCACTCCAGAGGCGCTACATAAGGGGGCCAAGACTAAGGTGGAGTGGGGTCTACGTCCCGCACCAGAGCCGCCACCGCGGTGAAATGCCCACCCAGACCTTCCCCTATTGGTTCAGGTTTTGCGGCCGGAGTCCGCACCTTTGGGGGGGGGGGGTACTGTCACGCCCTGACCGTAGATTGCTTTGTATGTTTCTATTTTTAGTTTGGTCAGGGTGTGATGTGGGTGGGTATTCTATGTTGTAGGTCTAGGTTCTCTATTTCTATGTGTTTGGCCTGGTATGGTTCTCAATCAGAGGCAGCTGTCTATCGTTGTCTCTGAGAGCCATACATAGGTAGCCTGTTTTCCCACTTTTGTTTGTGGGTGGTAATTTTATGTTTAGTGTTTTGTTTCACCTTTCAGGACTGTTCGTTTGTCGTTTTTGTTGTTTGTCAAGTGTTTTCGTATTTTATTAAAAAAATATGACCACTTACCACGCTGCACCTTGGTCCTCCTCTCCTTCTCCAGACGACAATCGTTACAACCTGTTTAATGGTCTTATGCACGTCGGCTACGGAGAGCGAGATCACAGAGCCAGAACAGATGGTGCTCATGCATTTAGCTTTACTGAAATTAAGGGATTGGTGCAAGCAGGTTGGGTAAAGTGTTTATAAAGTGCCTTCGGAAATTATTCAGACACTTTGACTTTTTCTACATTTTGTGACGTTACAGCCTTATTCTAAAATTGATCAAATAAAATATTTTCCTCAGCAATCTACAGAAAATACCCCATAATGACAAAGCAAAAACAGGCTTTTAGAAATGTGTGCAAATTTATTACAACCGAATACAGCTTATTTACATAAGTATCCAAACCCTTTGCTATGAGAATCGAAATTGAGCTCAGGTGCATCCTGTTTCCATTGATCCATCCTTGAAATGTTTCCACAACTTGATTGGAGTCCACCTGTGGTAAATTCAATTGATTAGACATGATTTGGAAAGGCTCATACCTGTCTATATAAGGTCCCACAGTTGACAGTGCATGTCAGAGAAAAAACCAAGCCATGAGGTCGAAGGAATTATCCGTAGAGCTTTGAGACATGATTGTGTCAAGGCACAGATCTGGGGAAGGGTTCCAAAACATTTCTGCAGCATTGCAGGTCCCTAAGATCACAGTGGCCTCCATCATTCTTAAATGGAAAAAGTTTGGAACCACCAAGACTCTTCCTAGAGCTGGACCCCGGCCAAACTGAGCAATCGGGGGAGAAGGGCCTTGGTCAGGGAGGTGACCAAGAACCCGATGGTCACTCTGACAGAGATCCAGAGTTCCTATGTGGAGATGGGAGAACCTTTCAGAAGGACAACCATCTCTGCAGTACTCCACCAATTAGGCCTTTATTGTAGAGTGGCCAGACGGAAGCCCCTCCTCATTAAAAGGCACATGACAGGCCTCTTGGAGTTATCCAAAAGGCACAAAAAGACTCTCAGACCATGAGAATCAAGATTCTCTGGTCTGATGAAACCAATATTGAACTCTTTGGCCTGGATCCCAAGCGTCACGTCTGGAGGAAACCTGGCACCTTCCCTACGGTGAAGCATGGTGGTGACCGCATCAGTCTAGAGGAAACCTGGCACCATCCCTATGGTAAAGCATGTTGGTGGCATTTTCAGCGGCAGGGACTGGGAGACTAGTCAGGATCGAGGCAAAAATGAACCGAGCAAAAAGTACAGAGAGCTCCTTGATGAAAACCTACCCCAGAGCGCTCAGGACCTCAGACTGGGGTGACGGTTCACCTTTCAACAGGACAACAACCCTAAGCACACAGCCAAGACAACGCAGGAGTGGCTTCGGGACAAATCTCTGAATGTCCTTGAGTGGCCCAGCCAGAGCCCAGACTTGAACCCGATCGAACATCTCTCGGTAGACCTGAAATTGCTGTGCAGCGACGCTCCCCATCCAACCTGACAGAGCTTGAGAGGATCTGCAGAAAAGAATGGGAGAAACTCCCCAAATACAGGTGTGCCAAGCTTGTAGTGTCATACTCATGAAGACTCGAGGGTGTAATTGCTGCCAAGGGTGCTTCAATAAGTACTGAGTTAAGGGTCTGAATACTTACGTAAATGTGATATTTCAGTTGCCTAATTTTAATAAATTAGCAAACATTTCTAAAAACCACTTTTTGCTTTGTCATTATGGGGTATTGTGGGTAGATTGATGAGAAAAAAAAACAATTTAATCAATTTTAGAATAAGGCTGTAACGTAAGTCAAGAGGTCTGAATACTTTCAGAATGCACTGAACCTTACAGCATATTAATGAATATGTGGTGTTTTATATCACTTGAACTGAAGGTCTTAACAAAGGCTTTGAAACTGGTAGCAACTACAGGGCAAAACAGAACAAAAGGACAAAAATACTTCCTGCCACTGATCTGTCTCCATTTTTTAGTGATGGGGCACTTTTACCATATAGGAGATCAATTGGTACAGTATTCTCCAATATTGCCTCATACAAGGCACGCCTCAAAATATATTAATAAGCCAAAAACAACAATACCATGCACCCACTTGTGGTCAAATGGTTTTTGGCACTTAAACATACGGTGTTGTACTGTATTCTGTGGGGTGGAACTACAGTAACATTCGAAATACAGCAACATTTTCCCACAATGCATCATAATTGACAGTATGATGGAGTATTTTACTGTTAATTAAACCCCAAATGACTGTATATATATTACAGTTTTCCGTTTCAGTGTAGGGAATAGGGTGCCTTTTAGGACGCCGACAGAAATAGACGGCGCTAATGATTAATGACCAATCACACACATTAAGAGAATGTTAAAAGAAGCGATCATCAAAGGAGTACTTAGTTTAATCATGTGCAGATACGGAATAAGGACAGGATATGAAAGAGAAAACGATGAGATTGAATAATCCTGCTGGTATCTTTCGGTGGTAAGGGATGTTTCATGGCAGGGGTAAAGTAGTGTGGTTTCATCAACCGTGTGACCGCATTGAAAGTTAATTTATTATTTCCCAAACTTTTTTTCACACAATGACTTTCACGATACACCAATTCACCAGAGGCAGGAAAAAAATGTCAATTGAAAGGGGTAAACACCAAACTAACCTTGGATCAGTCCATGGGGGCATCTCCATCCTGCAGTATACTGTTAATACATATGTAAACTCCAGACTCTCTGTGGGGAGAATACTATTAGCGGTGGTCTTAATGTGATTTATGTGTCCCTGTGAACAGACTGTTCCCCCTAATGTGGCCTGTTAAAGTGATTACCTAACACACCTGCTGACCAGGAAGTGGATCACTAAAGAGATAGGACCATGCATGACTCGACAGACAGATAGGGAGGGAGGGAAAGACGGAGAGAGGGACAGAGAGAGAGAGAGACAGAGAGAGAGAGACAGAGACAGAGACAGAGACAGAGACAGAGAGAGAGAGAGAGAGAGAGAGAGAGAGAGAGAGAGAGAGAGAGAGAGAGAGAGAGAGAGAGAGAGAGAGAGAGAGAGAGAGACAGAGAGAGAGACAGAGACAGAGACAGAGACAGAGACAGAGACAGAGACAGAGACAGAGGTGCTGAAAAACTGTGATAAGTAAAACGTGACGATGGACAATGAGGAAGACGAAGAAGAAGAGATCATGGAAATCATTGAGGGTTCAATAAATAGATAAAGGAAAGTCAATTGTTTGTATTCTGAACTTCACGGAGTACAAAAGGAATCAACCCACTGCAGGGCAAATTCACACACACAGTAAGTACACTGGAGAAGGATGAAGGCACAACATCCAGCCAGTTAAACAAATAGCTCACCCACTGTGTTTAGCAACCACTGCTCACCCGCTGTTAAGTGACTGCCATTATATAATGTAAGTCCCATGTACAATTATTAGTAAGCAACCACCTTCACTCAATCTCCACATCGAAGTATAGAATATACAGTACATTGTGTTCCCTGCTTCACAATGTATTGCACTTAGAACTTAGAAGTTTCGACCCCTGGCTTAATAAGAGCACAGCTCAGTCCCCACTATCCTCCTTTCTAAGATGAAAGTTCAGTCATTAAAAGCCAGTCAGTTATTTCATCACACTGCAGAACTACTCATCACCCATCGAGACCAGCACATAGTGGAGTGATTATGGGAAATCATTTCACATTTTGTAGAGCCCCTACTATAGGCCCTGCTTGGTTTCCAGTCTGAACTTTTTAAAGCCAGCAGCGGCAGATAATAGGTAGAGTAGAGGAGGGGGAAAACATCTCCCATTGATTAGCTGCCCTGAAGCAATGTGTTTACATGATGTGGGAGGTTGTGTTCTGTAAGATAATGTATTTCTGCTGCAGTTGTTGTTATTGACTCAGGAAGCTGTGTGGAGAGAAGTCTGAACAGTTTGGAGAACTTCTTCATGAATCCATGCCTAATTGTACACAGGAAATAGATGATTTGTCACCTCAATCATCCAGGCGAATATAACACCTTCTGTTACTGATTAAATCTTATTTAGAAAGAGTTCTACATCATTTCACCCTTGTCCCTGTCTTCATAGCTTGGCCGTCACAGTTTATGAGCGTAGAATATAAAGGCAAGGTATTGCTGTTCATTATGCAGGAGACGTAGAGTATATCTTAATATATTAATTGATAAAACACCACTACGCTCTACTGAATCTGTACAAAAAGAGAAAGAGAAAGGGATGAAAAGTGGAGAGCGCCAGCGTGTGAATGTGGGGTGAAGAGATGGAGAGAACGGAACGGGACAGGTCTCTAGAGAGAGAGAGAGAGAGAGAGAGAGAGATGTACATAGTCAATGGTAGGCTTCGAGGGGACTCCTATGGTAGGTACACCTATAGCTCATCTCTTGGCAGTAGCACTGTAGACTACTTTATCACTGACCTCAACCCAGAGTCTCTCAGAGCGTTCACAGTCAGCCCACTGACACCCCTATCAGACCACAGCAAAATCACAGTCTACTTGAACAGAGCAATACTCAATCATGAGGCATCAAAGCCAAAGGAACTGAGTAACATTAAGAAATGCTATAGATGGAAGGAATGCAGTTTGGAAACCTACCAAAAAACAATTAGGCAACAGCAAATTCAATCCCTTTTAGACAACTCCTGGGTAAAACGTTCCACTGCAATAGTGAAGGTGTAAACTTGGCAGTAGAAAATCTTAACAGTATATTTGACCTCTCAGCTTCCCTATCAAATCTAAAAATCTCAAATAGAAAACCGAAGAAAATGAACAACAATGACAAATGGTTTGATAAAGAATGCAAAAATCTAAGAAATAAATTGAGAAACCTGTCCAACCAAAAACATAGAGACCCGGAAAACCTGAGTCTACGCCTTCACTATAGTGAATCACTAAAACAATACAGAAATACACTACGGAAAAAGAAGGAACAGCACGTCAGAAATCAGCTCAATGTAATTGAAGAATCCATAGACTCTAACCAATTCTGGGAAAATTGGAAAACACTAAACAAACAACAACACGAAGAATTATCTATCCAAAATGGAGATGTATGGGTAAACCACTTCTCCAATCCTTTTGGCTCTATAACAAAGAATAAAGAGCAAAAACATATACATGATCAAATACAAATCCTAGAATCAACTATTAAAGACTACCAGAACCCACTGGATTCTCCAATTACCTTGAATGAGTTACAGGACAAAATAAAAACCCTCCAACCCAAAAAGGCCTGTGGTGTTGATGGTATCCTTAATGAAATGATCAAATATACAGACAACAAATTCCAATTGGCTATATTAAAACTCTTTAACATCGTCCTTAGCTCTGGCATCTTCCCCAATATTTGGAACCAAGGACTGATCACCCCAATCCACAAAAGTGGAGACAAATTTGACCCCAATAACTACCGTGGAATATGCGTCAACAGTAACCTTGGGAAAATACTCTGCATTATCATTAACAGCAGACTCGTACATTTCCTCAATGAAAACAATGTACTGAGCAAATGTCAAATTGGCTTTTTACCAAATTACCGTACAACAGACCATGTATTCACCCTACACACCCTAATTGACAACCAAACAAACCAAAACAAAGGCAAAGTCTTCTCATGCTTTGTTGATTTCAAAAAAGCCTTCGACTCAATTTGGCATGAGGGTCTGCTATACAAATTGATGGAAAGTGGTGTTGGGGGTAAAACATACGACATCATAAAATCCATGTACACAAACAACAAGTGTGCGGTTAAAATTGGCAAAAAACATACACATTTCTTCACACAGGGTCGTGGGGTGAGACAGGGATGCAGCTTAAGCCCCACCCTCTTCAACATATATATCAACGAATTGGCGCGGGCACTAGAACAGTCTGCAGCACCCGGTCTCACCCTACTAGAATCCGAAGTCAAATGTCTACTGTTTGCAGATGATCTGGTGCTTCTGTCACCAACCAAGGAGGGCCTACAGCAGCACCTAGATCTTCTGCACAGATTCTGTCAGACCTGGGCCCTGACAGTAAATCTCAGTAAGACCAAAATAATGGTGTTCCAAAAAAGGTCCAGTCGCCAGGACCACAAATTCCATCTAGACACCGTTGCCCTAGAGCACACAAAAAACTATACATACCTCGGCCTAAACATCAGCACCACAGGTAGCTTCCACAGAGCTGTGAAAGACCTGAGAGACAAGGCAAGAAGGGCATTCTATGCCATCAAAAGGAACATAAATTTCAACATACCAATTAGGATCTGGCTAAAAATACTTGAATCAGTCATAGAGCCCATTGCCCTTTATGGTTGTGAGGTCTGGGGTCCGCTCACCAACCAAGATTTCACAAAATGGGACAAACACCAAATTGAGACTCTGCATGCAGAATTCTGCAAAAATATCCTCCGTGTACAACGTAGAACACCAAATAATGCATGCAGAGCAGAATTAGGCCGATACCCACTAATTATCAAAATCCAGAAAAGAGCCGTTAAATTCTACAACCACCTAAAAGGAAGCGATTCCCAAACCTTCCTTAACAAAGCCATCACCTACAGAGAGATGAACCTAAGAGTCCCCTAAGCAATCTGGTCCTCGGGTTCTGTTCACAAACACAAACAGACCACACAGAGCCCCAGGACAGAAACACAATTAGACCCAACCAAATCATGAGAAAACAAAAAGATTATTACTTGACACATTGGAAAGAAATGAATAAAAAAACAGAGCAAACTAGAATGCTATTTGGCCTTAAACAGAGAGTACGCAGTGGCAGAATACCTGACCACTGTGATTGACCCAATATTAAGAAATGCTTTGACAATGTACAGACAGTGAGCATAGCCTTGCTATTGAGAAAGGCCGCCGTAGGCAGACCTGGCTCTCAAGAGAAGACCGACTATGTGCACACTGCCCACAAAATGAGGTGGAAACTGAGCTGCACTTCCTAATCTCCTGCCAAATGCATTAGATTAGGAAATATCTAATAATATATTACCAATTTACCAAACCCAATTTCGATAAACTCCCATATCTACTGGGTGAAATACCACAGTGTTCCATCACAGCAGCAAGATTTGTGACCTTTTGCCACAAGAAAAGGGCAACCAGTGAAGAACAAGCACCATTGTAAATACAACCCATATTTATGTTTGTTTACTTTCTGTTACAACACTGTACATAGACATAATACGACATTTGAAATGTCTTTATTCTTTTGGAACTTCTGTGAGTGTAATGTTTACTGTTTTATTGTTCATCTCACTTTTGTTTATTAACTACTTCACTTTCTTTGGCAATGTTAACATATGTTTCCCATGCCAATAAAGCCCTTGAATTGAAATTTAATTGAGAGTGAGTGAATGAGTGAGTGAGTGAGTGAGTGAGTGAGTGAGTGAGTGAGTGAGTGAGTGAGTGAGTGAGTGAGTGAGTGAGTGAGTGAGTGAGTGAGTGAGTGAGTGAGTGAGTGAGAGTGAGAGTGAGAGTGAGAGAGAGAGAGAGAGAGAGAGAGAGAGAGACATTGAGAGATAGAAAGAGAGAGAGAGAGAGAGAGAGAGACATTGAGAGATAGAAAGAGATTGCCAAAACAAGTGGAATAGACAATAAACAATGTCAACATATGTTAACCATGCCAATAAAGCCCTTTGAATTGAATTGAGGGAGACGGGGGTGGGGGGAGAGCGAGAGAGAGAGAGAGAGACAGAGAGATAGAGGGTGGAGGTGAATGAAGAAATTGATGAGAAGGTAGAGAGTGTCTCTGCGGAGTGACTGTCAGTATGAAGTGGCCTATGAAGCAGCAGCAACTTCTCCAGACAGAGGACATTACTCTCACCTACACTGCATGACCAAAAGTATGTGGACACCTGCTGGTCTAACATCTCATTCCAAAATCATGTGCATTAATATGGAGTTGGTCCCCCCTTTGCTGCTATAACAGTCTCCACTCTTCTGCGAAGGCTTTCCACTAGATGTTGGAACATTGCTGCGGGGACTTGCTTCCATTCAGCCACAAGAGTATTAGTGAGGTTGGGCACTGATATTGGGCGATTAGGCCTGGCTCGCAGTCTGTGTTCCAATTCATCCCAAAAGTGTTCGGTGGGGTTGAAGTCAGGGCTCTGTGCAGGCCAGTCAAGTTCTTGCACACCGATCTCGACAAACCGTTTCTGTATGGACCTAGCTTTGTGCACGTGGGAATTGTCATGCTGAAACAAGAAAGAGCCTTCCCCAAACTTCCCCCCAAAAAGTCACAGTGATGCCAAAATGTTGGTGTTTTACTCAATAAATTACCCATTTTATGAAGCTCCTGATGAACAGTTCTTGTGCTAACGTTGCTTCCAGAGGCAGTTTGGTACTCGGTAGCGAGTGTTGCAAACCGAGTACAGACGATTTCTACACACTTCAGCACTCGGCGGTCCCGTTCTATGAGCCTGTGTGGCCTACCACATTGCGGCTGCTCCTAGACGTTTCCACTTCACAATGACAGCACTTACAGTTGACCGGGGAAGCTCTAGCAGGGCAGAATTTGACGAACTGACTTGTTGGAATGGTGGCATCCTATGACGGTGCCACGTTGAAAGTCACTGAGCTCTTCAGTAAGGCCATTCTACTGCCAATGTTTGTCTATGGAGATTGCATGGCTGTGTGCTCAATTTTATACACCTGTCAGCAACAGTTGTGACGGAAATAGCCAAATCCACTAATTTGAAGGGGTGTCCCATACTTTTGTATATATAATGTATTATTCTGTCTATCACAGCTCTCACACCTCTCACAGAACACTCCTTACAGAACACACATCACAGAACACTCCTCACAGAACACGCATCTCAGAACACGCCTCACAGAACACTCCTCACAGAACACGCCTCACAGAACACGCCTCACAGAACACGCCTCACAGAACACTCCTCACAGAACACGCCTCACAGAACACGCCTCACAGAACACGCCTCACAGAACACTCCTCACAGAACACGCCTCACAGAACACGCCTCACAAAGACTCTCTTTCTTTCTTTCTTTCTTGTGGTGGCTGTGATGTTGTGGTGGCAATGGGATACAGTTCTATGTTGACCAATGCTAGAGCAGCTTTCCCGGGCTCCAGGATCTCTCTCTCTCTGTCTCTGTTTCTCTCTCTCTCTGTCTCTGTTTCTCTCTCTCTCTGTCTCTGTTTCTCTCTCTCTCTCTGTCTCTGTTTCTCTCTCTCTCTCTGTCTCTGTTTCTCTCTCTCTCTGTCTCTGTTTCTCTCTCTCTCTCTGTCTCTGTTTCTCTCTCTCTCTGTCTCTGTTTCTCTCTCTCTCTGTCTCTCTCTCTCTCTCTCTCTGTCTCTGTTTCTCTCTCTCTCTCTGTTTCTCTCTCTCTCTGTCTCTGTTTCTCTCTCTCTCTGTCTCTCTTTCTCTCTCTCTCTCTGTCTCTGTTTCTCTCTCTCTCTGTCTCTGTTTCTCTCTCTCTCCCTGTCTCTGTTTCTCTCTCTCTCTCTGTCTCTGTTTCTCTCTCTCTCTGTCTCTGTTTCTCTCTCTCTCTCTGTCTCTGTTTCTCTCTCTCTCTGTCTCTGTTTCTCTCTCTCTGTCTCTGTTTCTCTCTCTCTCTGTCTCTGTTTCTCTCTCTCTCTCTGTCTCTGTTTCTCTCTCTCTCTCTGTTTCTCTCTCTTTCATTCTCTCTCTCTTTCTCTCTCAATTAATTTATAATTCAATTCCTCTCTGCAGACAGAATAAAGGTCCTGTTCAACAGAGGCCACTAGGCAGAACAAGAGGACACCCTCCATCGTTCAGACGCCCACAGCCTACTTCAAGAAAAGGAGGTCGTGATGGTTTTCAGGAACCAGTTTGAATCAGAAAGGAGCAGCAGGCATGTCATGTACTAGCGTTGATTTATTTCATTAGGGTGACATACCCACACCAGGTTTCCACATGTTGCCTTGAAGAAAAATACAGTTTTTATTTTTAGAAGCAGGCGAGAAACTTCCAGAAACCCTCAGATGTGAGAGAATATGAGGGACATGTCCTTCAGTACAGGACAGATTATAAAAGCAGGAAGGCAGACATGCTGTGTACCTCAAACTGTCTGAACCAGCATGCTCTCTGGTTACTGCTAATGATCTACACTATCTACACACACCCAGACACAGACACAGACACAGACACAGACACACACACACACACACACACACACACACACACACACACACACACACACACACACACACACACACACACACACACACACACACACACACACACACACACACACACACACACACACACACACACACACACACAGATACACAGAGAAGGTACATTTACTCTGAGTGTGCTATCCGTAAATCTGACATATTAGTTCCATTTAGCTGATTCCATCTCCCTCCCCCTCCCTCCCTCCCTCCCTCCTCCCTCCATTAATACCTTCCCCCTCCCTCTCCCCCCTCCCTCCATCCATACCTCCCTCCCCTTCTCCCTCCCTCTATCCATCGCCTCTCCCTCTCCCCCTCCCTCCCTCCCCCCTCCCTCTCTGCCTCCATCCATTCCTACCTCCCCCCTCCTTCTCTCCCTCCATCCATCCATCCCTCCCTTCCTCTCTCTCCCTCCCTCTCTCCTCCCTCCCTCCCCCCCTCTCTCTCTCCCTTCATCCCTCCCTCCCCCTCCCGCTCTCCCTCCCTCTCCCCCTCTCCCTCCATCCCTCTCCCCCTCCGTCCCTCTCTCCCCCTTCCCTCCATCCATCCCTCCATCCACTCCCCTCCCCCTCCCCCCTGTCCTTTTTTCCAATCACTTTGGTCTTTTCAAGCCTGCTTATCTGCAATGTGAGTAACCCTAAGAGAAACTGTGAGGTGTGCGAAAATCTCCATGTATTTAATTACCTGTATTATGAAGATCATTGAGGTCGCCTAGTAAATTCCCATATTGCATATTAATGGTGGCTGTGTACTTTTTGGAAAAATAGCTTATGACCTTAGGAAAAGCATAGAGTGAAAATGTGAAAACAAATAAATGAGTTAGATGTAGATCCCAGTCTGACCATGTGGCTGATATCGGATCGCCAAGACATCCACATTCACAGGCTTCATATCCATCACGACTTCAGAGTGGAGGGAAGATATTGTAGTGGACAGTAATATTTGATATGTGTAATATACAGTATATATATGATATTACAAATACCTCACATTCAACTTGTAATAAGGCTGAGTCATTAGCCTATTAAAAAATGTATCTGACTCAATAAAGATAATTTGAATACAGTATATAAGCAAGCATTAGGCAATGCGTTGACATCGACTGGCAAGAACTGGTCTTAGAATTGTCTATATCAAAGGCAGGTATTTAATTAACATTGTACCATGAATGGATTCACATACAAAATATGAAGCTTAAGTTACAATATTAACCTAATAGGCATATAGATCCTAAGGTTAACTTAGAAGACAAAGCATGAACAAAGAGATGCCTATTAGGCCGGAGGCCTAGAAGCATGGGAAATGAGAATTGATCATACAACCTTCCTCCATGGACTGGATTGTCATGCATGCTCCCGCTCCCCCTCTCTGGCATTCGAGGGTGCCAGGCGGCCCATCATAACGCGCACCTGTCACCATCGTTACGCGCATCAGCGTTTCATGGGACTCACCTGGACTCTATTACTTTGTTGATTGTCTGTTACTTCCTCAGTTTCTTCCCCGTTTCTGCATTAATGTTGTTTTGTTCCCCCTGTCCAGACGCTGTCCTTGTTTTGTGTCATGTCCGTTATTCATTAAATGTTCACTCCCTGTACTTGCTTCTTGTCCCCCAGCGTCTGTCCTCACATGGAAATAGGATAAGAGAGAGAACGAAGGCATTTAATTCCATTTATAACATCTAAAGGTATACCCTTTCAACCCAAAACCAACCACCATTGATGAATCAAACAATTCCAAGTTTACAGTAACCTAAACACTCCAAGGCCAAATCGCCACAGGGTGTCACAGCATTTAAAGGCTTGTGTGGGATGATGAGACCAATGTAAATAAGACAGAATTCCTGAGAAGACAATAAAAACTATTTACATTATGGTGTCATTCAGAGGTTACCCTGTACAGATACAAGTTACCACAGAGATAATACTTCCATGTAGACAGCACCAGAGTTATCCCTCAGATAGATATCAAACATGGACTCTATAGCATTATTCCATCACTCATTCAGTAGTCAGTCCTCTGGATACTGTAACAAAGATACATGTTGGCCCCTCAGAGGGGGAAGAGCTGACTAGTCCTTGGGCATTGTGCTTTGTTCCTGGACCAATTGCCATGCAGCTCCATGTGACAGAGGACACATAAATTAGAGCTGAGCCTACAGTATCATGTACCTGGCAAACTATACACCAACCTGAGTATTCACTTCAAGCCTTTTAGCCAATAACGTCAAAGAACACAAACACTCAGGTAACACTGACTCTGTCTGACACCGACATCTAGATGAATGAATCCTGTATTTCTATTGGTTGGTTGAATTTACACATATCAATAAGGCGTCATGCCATTGGTTACGCTTGCAAGATAAAGGCAGATGGTGAACCTCAAATCGTCCCAGTCTGATAGTGACAAGAAAGCGGTGGGTCACGTTCTGAAATACTGTATTCTATTGTCATATTTACAACGTGTACGACTTCTCTATGTACATGTTTTAATGTATTTACACGGAGTAAACCAAACATTAGGAACATCTTCCTAATATTGAGTTGCACCCTCCTTAATATGTTGTATACTCAGTGTATATGTGTACGGTACCTGTTAGATATTGGGGGCAACCTGGGATGTGCTTTTGTATGTTATTGCTGTAAGTTAGCTAGCATGCTCTAATAGTATTGGTCCCATTGTGTCCCTGCTAATTCACTGTTATTTCCATGACAACAGAAAAATCATGAACCTACAGCAATCAACATATTGTTGTCCTGGCTATCTATGTGCTTCCTTGTGTCTATCGCATTTTGCACCAGTTTTGTCATTGATATAATGTTTGATTACAAAATACCCAGTATGGTATTGACATACAACCGAACGAATCATGAATCAAGTTTCAAATTTTTATGTTACGTACAAAAAGGACGGTGAAATGCCTTTCTTGCAGGCTCCATGCAGTAATCAATAACAATGCAATAGTAAAAATAACATAAAGTAGAAGTTAAACACACAAGAAATACAAATAAGAGACAAGAAGAACACGTAAGAAGCGATATACACGGTCAGTTCCAGGGTCAGTAGCTATATACACGGTCAGTTCCAGGGTCAGTAGCTATATACACGGTCAGTTCCAGGGTCAGTAGATATACACGGTCAGTTCCAGGTCAGTAGCTATATACACGGTCAGTTCCAGGGTCAATAGATATACACGGTCAGTTCCAGGGTCAGTAGCTATATACACGGTCAGTTCCAGGGTCAGTAGCTATATACACGGTCAGTTCCAGGGTCAGTAGATATACACGGTCAGTTCCAGGTCAGTAGCTATATACACGGTCAGTTCCAGGGTCAATAGATATACACGGTCAGTTCCAGGGTCAGTAGCTATATACACGGTCAGTTCCAGGGTCAGTAGCTATATACAGGGTCAGTTCCAGGGTCAGTAGCTATATACACGGTCAGTTCCAGGGTCAGTAGATATACACGGTCAGTTCCAGGGTCAGTAGATATACACGGTCAGTTCCAGGGTCAGTAGCTATATACACGGTCAGCTCCAGGGTCAGTAGATATACACGGTCAGTTTCAGAGTCAGTAGATATACACGGTCAGTTCCAGGGTCAGTAGCTATATATAGGGACAGTTCCAGGGTCAGTAGCTATATATAGGGACAGTTCCAGGGTCAGTAGCTATATACACGGTCAGTTCCAGTACCATCAGTACCATAGTTACAATGTACAGGGATACTGGAGTGTTGGAGGTAGATATGTATAGGGGTAAGATGACTAGGCATCAGGATACATGATAAACAGAGTAGCAGCAGCATATATGATGATTGTGTGTGTGTGTGTGTGTGTGTGTGTGTGTGTGTGTGTGTGTGTGTGTGTGTGTGTGTGCGTGCGTGCGTGCGTGCGTGCGTGCGTGCGTGCGTGCGTGCGTGCGTGCGTGCGTGCGTGTGTGTGTGTATAGAGTCAGTATAAATGTGCGTGCATATTATGTGTGTGTGTGAGCAAATGATGAAGTGAGTGTGTGTGTGTGTGTGTGTGTGTGTGTGTGTGTGTGTGTGTGTGTGTGTGTGTGTGTGTGTGTGTGTGTGTGTGTGTGTGTGTGTGTGTGTGTGTGTGTGTGTGTGTGTGTGTGTGTTGGAGTGCCAGTGTGCGTGAGTGTGTTGGGCCCTGTGAGTGTGTTGGGCCCTGTGAGTGTGTTGGGCCCTGTGAGTGTGTTGGGCCCTGTGAGTGTGTTGGGCCCTGTGAGTGTGTTGGGCCCTGTGAGTGTGCCTTGAGACAGTTCTATCAACATACTGTTGTCCTGTACATCTAATATGCTTCCTACTTTCAGAATGGAACACCAATCATCTGGGATCGCTGGATGGACAGTGCTTTCTCTATAAACACAACGCAATAAAGTTACAAAGTACCATTACATCTGTTACAGGGGCATGGAAGATCAAAATGCAAGCTTTCTATCCACCAACAACAATATGTGTGTGTGTGTGTGTGTGTGTGTGTGTGTGTGTGTGTGTGTGTGTGTGTGTGTGTGTGTGTGTGTGTGTGTGTGTGTGTGTGTGTGTGTGGACAAAATGCCACTCTAAAATGTGCAGTTTTGTCACACAACAATGCCAAAGATGTCTCAAATTTTGAGGGAGTGTGCAATTGGCATGCTGACTACAGGAATGTCCACCAGAGCTTTTGCCAGAGAATTTTATGATCATTTCTATACCATAAGCCGCCTCCAACGTCGTTTTGGAGAATTTGGCAGTACTTCCAACCGGCCTCACATCCGCAGACCATGGGTTATTGATGATGGGTGCTCTGTTATTGATGATGGGTGCTGGGTTATTGATGATGGGTGCTGGGTTATTGATGATGGGTGCTCTGTTATTGATGATGGGTGCTGGGTTATTGATGATGGGTTCTGGGTTATTGATGATGGGTGCTGAGTTATTGATGATGGGTGCTGGGTTATTGATGATGGGTGCTGGGTTATTGATGATGGGTGCTGGATTATTGATGATGGGTGCTGGGTTATTGATGATGGGTTCTGGGATTGGAAACTGGTCCTTTTTGTATTGGTTCTGCGTGTTATTGAGATATGACCCAGCGTGTCAGATCAGTAGACTGGAGGTGTAGTTTAGTAGGAATGTGGCTTTCAGATAGCTATTTTTAGCAACCCATGAGAGTAAATGTCATTCCTGTTCATCTGCTCTGTTGTATATTTATCACATGTTAAGGTCAAACATACACATTTTTGTGGCATCAATGAGGCTTACAGAGGCATGCCAATATATCCTCCAAACACCGGCTTCGAGGGCATTATCACTTTAAAACAACGGGTTAGCAACATGTATTTTAAAATTTATTTTTTTAAATTAATTTATTCATACTATTTCATCCTTCCACAAGATATAGTCCCGACACAAATCTACATTTACATTACATTTAAGTCATTTAGCAGACGCTCTTATCCAGAGCGACTTACAAATTGGTGCATTCACCTTATGATATCCAGTGGAACAACCACTTTACAATAGTGCATCTAACTCTTTTAATGGGGGGGGGGTTAGAAGGATTACTTTATCCTATCCTAGGTATTCCTTAAAGAGGTGGGGTTTCAGGTGTCTCCGGAAGGTGGTGATTGACTCCGCTGACCTGGCGTTGTGAGGGAGTTTGTTCCACCATTGGGGTGCCAGAGCAGCGAACAGTTTTGACTGGGCTGAGCGGGAACTGTACTTCCTCAGAGGTAGGGAGGCGAGCAGGCCAGAGGTGGATGAACGCAGTGCCCTTGTTTGGGTGTAGGGCCTGATCAGAGCCTGAAGGTACGGAGGTGCCGTTCCCCTCACAGCTCCGTAGGCAAGCACCATGGTCTTGTAGCGGATGCGAGCTTCAACTGGAAGCCAGTGGAGAGAGCGGAGGAGCGGGGTGACGTGAGAGAACTTGGGAAGGTTGAACACCAGACGGGCTGCGGCGTTCTGGATGAGTTGTAGGGGTTTAATGGCACACGCAGGGAGCCCAGCCAACAGTGAGTTGCAGTAATCCAGACGGGAGATGACAAGTGCCTGGATTAGGACCTGCGCCGCTTCCTGTGTGAGGCAGGGTCGTACTCTGCGAATATTGTAGAGCATGAACCTACAGGAACGGGTCACCGCCTTGATGTTAGTTGAGAACGACAGGGTGTTGTCCAGGATCACGCCAAGGTTCTTAGCACTCTGGGAGGAGGACACAATGGAGTTGTCAACCGTGATGGCGAGATCATGGAACGGGCAGTCCTTCCCAGTCCTTTAATTTACAGTCTCGTCAAACAGTGCAGACAGAATAACAACAGTAGCTGCATATGTTTAACCTGTTTTCTAGTGACATTTCCTTGGTTACATCAATAACAATGAAGCTAATGAAGTGCGATTTCACCTGGCATAGAAAATGTCCTCTCACGTCAGGACACTGTTGTTCAGATGAGCTAGCCACCTCCAGCCAACAACACAATCACTTCAAACTGAAGCTGGAAAGACTGAAAACTAGCTGCACTTTGTTTCGTTTGACCTTTTTCAATTGACATTTCTTTGTTTATATCCATAAAAATTATGCCAGCTGATTCATGATTGTGACTGTCTGAAAAACGCTGTCTGCTTGTCTGTTTCATCCCGACACGTTCATTACTATGGGACTGCTGGAGATCGAATTTGAATACTGAAACAATGTTGCAAATGTCAGAGAGACAGACAGCAAGGTTTATACAAATCTCCGCTGTTGAAAACTAAATGTTAGTCTAAAAGAAATGTGAGATAATGTCTAGATGCTTTTTATAGTGGAGATCAAGTTTATAAATTGCCTGGCTGGGCTGATGAGACAGTGGATTGCACAGTCAGATGGAACACCATTAAATAGGCATTTTAATGTCATAGATTTAGCTGGTGGTAACTTGTGGAATAGACACCGGCTGGAATGTGGTTTTAACCAATCAGCTTTCAGGATTAGACCCAACTGTTGTATAATATGTCATAAATAATTGTAATATTATAGAATAATGGGTAAAATGCAAAGAAATAATAAGGAAAATAAGAATTTGCAGTATGTAAACCTAACATGAACAGGAATTACATTTACTCTCACGGGTGGCCAATAGGATCTCTCTGAAAGCCACACCTCCTGAAAATAACCTATGGATTACATTCAAAAAGACCCAGCTGCTGGGTCAACCCAGCATGAGAGTCAAAAATACACAATTGATGGTTAAATTAACCCATGTTTAGGTAATCCCCAACAACCCAATTTATTGGGTTATTTACGTAACCAAGCTGGCTTGGTCAAAATAACCCAGTGTGTGTTCTGTCGAATATTTACTAAATAACCTAAATTGGGTTGGTTTTAAACTAGCATTTTTGTGTGTGAGTGTCATAGGTATTTGGACAAATTCAGTTATACGTGTAATAAAGTGAGAAAAGTGAGAAAGTTACAGAGGTATGAATATCATGTCCCCAAAAATGCTAACCTCCCCTGTAATTGGAAATTGTAAGAGGTTAGCATGTCTTGGGGTATGATATTTATGCCTCTTTAACTTTCTCCTTCATCGTTATTCACAATTCATGACTATCCGTAACCATGGTAGCATCCACATTAATGTAGATGTGTTCAATAAAATGTATTACAAAATTACACAATGCATTATTTACCATTAATTTCTATTAGGCACAAAATAATCTGAAACAGAACCAAAACAAACAGCAAATGCATCCAACAAGTATGTAGAATCACAAGCTTGATTTTGTCATTGTGTACTAGGAATATGGGACCAAATAGTAAACTTTTGACTACTTTAATACACATAATACACATTTAATACACATTGTCCAAATACTTATGATACCTTCAAATGGGGGGACTAGATCCACAAACTGCTTTAATGTCTAAACGGTAAAACAGATATGAAAATACCCTCAAATTAAAGGTGACATTCTGTACTGTCACCTCATATGAAACATTTGATCTCAAATCCAAAATGGTGGACAATAGAGCCAAATTGAAAGCTATATTTTCACTTTCAAATAAATACATATAGGTGTATCCCAGGTATAGATAATGGTAACACACACACACACACACACACACACACACACACACACACACACACACACACACACACACACACACACACACACACACACACACACAAATTCCCAATCTGGCCCTCAACCATCACGGTCACCTAATAATCCCCAGTTTACAATTGGCTCATTCATCCCCCTCCTCTCCCCTGTAACTATTCCCCAGGTCGTTGCTGCAAATGAGAACGTGTTCTCAGTCAACTTACCTGGTAAAATAACGGTAAAATAAATAAAATAAAATAAAACACACACACACACACACACACACACACACACACACACACACACACACACACACACACACACACACACACACACACACACACACACACACACACACACACACACACACAGAGTGAGCAGAGAACAATAGGTTGGCCTTGAAGACTGATGATGTAGTGTGGTTGTGTCTGACAGTGGTGCAGTGAGGCGGGAGAAGGGGTCAATTTTATTCGGGCTTACTGTTGTTTTCATCAGGGACACACCACCTGTTATTGCTCTCTCCATCCGGAAACAGCATGACCCCCTCTGATCAGGAAAATTACCCTTACAGACACCTGACCTGTCTGCCCTTTCCTGAAGGAGCTTTTAAAAGAGCGAACTAATTGGAAATTAAATCATAACCAACTTGTCAAAATCTATACTTTGTGACTGGAATACAGAAGTCCACTGGTGTTGTGCACACACTTTCTCCATAAATTGGTAGATTACTGCTCAGGTAAACTATTTTCTCAACATCATATTTACGCATTTAATCAAGTTAATGGCCTATGTAGCATTATTAGCCTACTATAAATGTACAGGTGAGAAAGATTATGATCATGAGACCCTTTTCATGAGATTATATTACTCAATTTCCCAGCCTGATTTACAGTGCATTCGGAAAGTATTCAGACCCCTTGACTTTTTCCCAAATTTTGTTTAAATTACCGCCTTTTTAAGAGAAAGAGCAAAAACAGGTTTTTGAATTTTTTTGCAAAATGATTACTAATAAAAAACTGAAATATCTCATTTACATAGTATTCAGAGCATTTGCTATGAGACTCGAAATTGAGCTCAGGTGCATCCTGTTTCTATTGATCATCCTTGAGATGTTTCTACCACTTACTTGATTGGAGTGCACCTGTGTTAAATTCAATTGATTGGACATGATTGGAAAGGCACACACCTGTCTATATAAGGTCCCACAGTTGACAGTGCATGTCAGAGCAAAAATCAAGCCATGGGGTCGAAGGAATTGTCCGCAGTGCGCCGAGACAGGATTGTGTCGAGGCACAGATCTAAAGAAAGGGTACCAAAAAATATGCAGCATTGAAGGTCCCAAGAATAAAATGGCCAACATCATTCTTAAATGGAAGAAGTTTGGAACCACCAAGACTCTTCCTAGAGCTGGCCGCCTTCAGGGAGGTGACCAAGAACCTGGTGGTGACTCTGACAGAGCTACAGAGTTCCTCTGTGGAGATCCTTCCAGAAGGACAACCATCTCTGCAGCACTCCACCAATCTGGCCTTTATGGTAGAGTGGCGAGACAGAAGCCACTCTTCAGTAAAAGACATGACAGCCTGTTTTGAGTTTGCCAAAAGGCACCTAAAGGACTCTCAGACCAAGCATCACGTCTGGAGGAAACCTGGCACCATCCCTATGGTGAAGCATGGTGGTGGCAGCATCATGCAATGGGGATGTTTTTCAGCGGCAAGGACTGGGAGATTAGTCAGGATCAAGGGAAAGATGAATGGAGCAAAGTACAGAGAGATCCTTGATGAAAACCTGCTCCAGAGCGCTCAGGACCTCAGACTGGGGCGAAGGTTCACCTTCCAACAGGACAACAACCCTAAGCACACAGCCAAGATAACGCAGGAGTGGCTTCAGGACAAGTCTCTGAATGTCCTTAAGTGGCCCAGCCAGAGCCCGGACTTGAACCCGATCGAACATCTCTGGAGAGACCTGAAAATAGATGTGCAGCGACGCTCCTCATCCTACCTGACCGAGCTTGAGAGCATCTGCAGAGAGGAATGGGAGAAACTCCCCAAATACAAGTATGCCAAGCTTGCAGCATCATACCCAAGAAGACTCATGGCTGTATTCGCTGCTAAAGGTGCTTCAACAAAGTACTGAGTAAAGGGTCTGAATACTTATGTAGGCTATGTCATTATGGGGTAGTGTGAAGATTGATGATCGAAAAAAAACAACTATTTAATCAATTTTAGAGAAGTCTGTTAAATAACATAATGTGAAAAAGTAAAGGGGTCTTAATACTTTCCCAATTCACTGTACATTAAAAGGGCACCTTGGAGATCAAATTAGAGAGCAGTCGAAATTTATACAATTGTTTTCCAGGAGGAAAATGGAGAAGGGTCATGCTATTTCAATTTCAGTCACAGGGGATGGTTTAGTCTTTTTTTATTTAGTCCAGGGGTAGGCTCATGTCATTTGTAATCGACTAATTGTCATATTGCTTAGTGTTAGAGAATTAGTTGCTTATTGTATCTTGATATTTGCTTATCATCCCTGATTCTCTGCTCTGCGCACAATACCAAGTGTGCCTAGTTTGGTCTCAATCAAATTATGCTCGGAGAAGCACATGGCAAAGTTCAATTTCTAATAAAATGTACTTCCTTTCCCAAGTGTTTTGCTCTGCCGGGATGGTGTATAAAAAACCAGCCTACACTGCATTACACACTGCAGTGGATAGGCTATCCCAATCATGAGCCCCGGCCTGCCCAGCTCTTGCTGGTGTAAACCCTTTGGTGCTGCCTAGCCAATGACTGCGCTTCAGGAGGTAAATCAAAGGCTTGTTCTGAAGAAGAAAAAAATATGTCTGTCAAAAAAATGTAATATCTGTGCGAATGGACTAGGCCTACTGATGTTCTGTTCAGTTTGAGAGGGAGAGCGTGAAGAGGAGAAGGAGGACCGGAGGTAAGCTTGCTACTGCTATAATTCATTTGAATAAAAACAATATATTTCGTCACCCGTAATGAAGTTATTTCTCAGAGTTATTGTCCTCACAGTTAGCTATATTCAAGTAATTTATATAAGATACATTACTACGAAGTGGGATCAGCGGAAAAGGACTGTGCATGGGTGCTGAAAGTAGGCTAATTCGAGAAGGCCTAATTCATTTAAACTGTCTTCATTTTAATTTGACTTTAGGCTACTAACAACAAGAGGGCTTTGTGTTGGAGCCAATTTCTTCCTATTCAAGAAATAAGAGGTAGGTCTACCTATTTGACAGACTAAATTATAGTCTACTATCCATAGATTTTGTCAGTCAATTCCTTCAGTCACCATGCACTCGAATTGAGGGGCTATGTGAGGATATTGTTGCTAAAAGCATAGACCTACCCTTTGTTAGCATCAGATTTTTTTCCTTATTAAATGGACTTGATTATATAAAGTGACCTATAACGACACTTTAGTCCGCAATGCTTTATGCTAGAAACAAACTACTAAATGCAGGGGAAAGACGTGACTCCAATGCATATGGGATATCTTAAGTTTGTCTCTTTGACAATCAGAGGCTGCGCTACAACTTTCTATAGCCAAGGAGACAAAACATGTACTTTTCTTGGGAAGTAGGATAATGTGTGATTCTGTCACTATCACAGGCGGCCAGTGGCACCTTATTCGGGGAGGACAGGCTCATAGTAATGGCTGGAATGGAGTCAATGGAACCGTATCAAAAACATCAAACATGTTTTCCATGTGTTTGATACCATTCCATTCACTCCTTTCCAGACATTATTATGACACGTCCTCCCCTAACCAGCCTCCTGTGGTTGCTAGCAATTGACGTTTGACATTTCAACAGGCTATTAAACGACATACTAACTCTAAATCAGTCACGTGCAAGCCAGGTAGCCCAAGAAGGAATGAAAATGTATGATTTAGGCTATATTAGTATTATGCCAAGGCTAGGCTATAGCCTGCAATTTGATAAATGAATTGTGAAGCATTTGTAGCACACTACAGACTGGCAGGAGCACTCAGCATTTCAACAAAACATCAGCATGTCCATACATTTCACATTTAAGTGGTATAAAAGAACATTTAAAAAAACTATTACTTATAATGAAATAATAATGAAATGAAAAATGCCTCATTAGGTTACACAGTGCCTTTGAATTCACTTTTAGAAACACGAGTTTGACCAGTCTATGTTTTGAGGATCATGTGGTGTGTTATGCATGACTACAGTAGTTTGTTAATGTAGCCTAGCAGAGGCTCTCATAGTCCCACGCCCTAATCACAGTCAACACAAATCTATTTTGTGACAACAATATCATGGAATAAAATAGAATACATTTGAAAATGATAGTTTCCCAAATGAAGAAAGAATACCTGGTGATATGCGCCTGCTGTGTTAAAAAATATATATATAATATTTTTCTCTAATCTATTGGCGATCAGATATTTCAGTCGTAACTGGCTCTGCTGCACTCACATTTTACAGTTGAAAGACAACTTTAGTATTGTTCGAAACTGACTGTCCTCTTTTTAAAAATAGCCTGTGTAGACATCAACACGTTTCATGTGCTGCTGCATGCGCTCATTCATTGTCATGCTCTGTTTTCGTACTAAAAAATATTCTGCTTGTCTCCATCATGTAACAGTAGAACTGCATGAAATGCGTTTATAAAAGGCAAAACAATTCAAAGACCACAAATAAGATGATAGATTCACACAGTGGTCTGCGAACCCACAACCTTGACTAAATTGAAATTAAATGCTTACAAAATTATTTTCTCCAGGTATCTCTCCTTATAAATAATGTACAGTCCCTTAGCGATGGAGACAAGTCACTGTTGTGTTAATAACCCCGAATTTATGTGCGTAAAAGTGTCCCGCGCTCTGTCCTTGAAATGGGCGTTGTAAACATTTTACAATGAACTATAATGAATCTGTAGAAAGTGGCTGCTGCTGAAGGGAGGAAGGCTCATAACAATGGCTGGAATGGAGCGAATGGAATGGCATGGTTTTCATGTGTTTGATGTATTTGATACCATTCCACTAATTTCCCGCTCCAGCCATTACCACGAGCCCGTCCTCCCCAATTAATGTGCCACCAACCTCCTGTGGTAGAAAGTCGACACTCAATTAATCTTCGTTAAAGAGTTTACCTTGCCTGCTAAAAATCATGCATGAAATGCAGCTTCTTGTTTCAGAAATTATATGTGATTTATTTTGTCACCTCTCATGGATGAACGCAGAATGAATTAAATGCAGTGTAGGCTACTATGCAGTGTACTATATGTAGTGTTATGTTTTTATATTTAATGCAAGACCCACGAGAGTGTGACTGGGGAAGAGTTCGATGACTGACGTCAGGAGAAGCCGAGAGGAGCAGAGGCAGCGCACGCAGACCGATATCGCCAACGTTAACACACAACCTGCACCGGTGCGCTTCACTAGCAAACTAAACTGCTGCGTCTTTTACAACTTCTCCGCCATAAACACAACACTGCTACAACAACGGAACGACATCGGAGAGGCTCTACACGGCGCGATGAACCAGAACAGTACTGTTAACCAGAACGTCAGTCTGCCAGCTCCAAACAGCGGCTCGGGGAGCATTGTGGATGAGCTGGTTATCACCTCCACCTTCGGGACCTTGTTGTCGGTCGTCTACATAGTCGGCGTGACGGGGAATGTGTACACTCTGGTAGTGATGTGTCATTCTATCCGCTTCGCCACCTCTATGTACATCTCAATCATTAATCTAGCGCTAGCGGACCTCCTGTATCTCTCCACCATCCCGTTCGTGGTGTGCACCTACTTCCTCAAGGACTGGTACTTCGGAGATGTGGGCTGCCGCATTCTCCTCAGCCTGGACCTGCTCACCATGCACGCCAGCATCTTTACCCTCACTGTGATGTGCACGGAGCGATACCTGGCCGTCACCAAGCCCCTGGACACGGTCTGGCGCTCCAAGAGCTACCGCAAAGCCCTGGCCTGGGGGGTCTGGCTTCTCTCCCTGGTCCTCACCTTACCCATGACGGTCATGGTCACAGAGACCACCAAGAGCGCGCCCGACGGAGCAGTGAAGAGGATGTGCGCGCCAACCTTGGCACCCCGGGCGTATAAGATCTACCTGACCGTTTTGTTTGGCACGAGCATCGTGGCGCCTGGGTTGATTATCGGCTATCTGTATACAAAGTTAGCCGGCACTTACTTAGAGTCCCAGAAGAACTCAGTCGTCAACAAAAGGAACATGCGCTCCCCGAAGCAGAAAGTCTTGGTAATGATTTTCACTATAGTTCTGGTGTTCTGGGCGTGTTTCCTTCCGTTCTGGATATGGCAACTGTTCCCGTTGTACCACAACAAACCGTTAAGCCTAGCCTCTAACACGCGCACCTGTATTAACTACCTGGTGGCCTGTCTCACCTACACCAACAGCTGCATTAACCCTTTCCTCTACACCCTCCTCACCAAGAACTACAGGGAGTACCTGAAGAACAGACACAAGAGCTTCTACCGCTACACCTCGTCGTTTAAGCAGCGTACTCCCAGCTTGTATTCCTGCGGGAAGTCGGCATCCTCCTCGAATCAGTTTGAGTTTAACTCGGAGACGCTGGTGATGGGGACTGTGAGGGGACAGTGAGCGTTACAAAGGGAGAGTGTTTTTTTTAACCGCAAAAGGTAACCAGTCTATCTATTATCGTCCCTTTTACGAACGAGTATCAACCCTTTTACGCACCTGTCAAGAGCACAAAAGTAATTTGCTAAGCTTTACCTTGTGATATGTCTGGATATATTATGGTTGCTGTGTTATCCTAGAAAAAAAGGAATGTCAGCAACTCTAGTATGGTATTTTATCAGACACACAAACAATACAACATTTTGATCCTAGTTGGATCTTTGTCAAGTCATACACCTTATACATAGCAGCGGGAAGTAGGGGTGCTACAGCACCCCCTGAGAAATCACAATAACAAAATATATATTAATAAATAAATATTTATTTATTTGGGGAAATAAAACTTTTTTCACAAAAGTAGTGCACTGGGCCTTTAATAGTACTGTATGGACCGAAATAGTCTCCTGTGAAGAAAAAAAAATTGCAGCCAAAAACAACTTCTGTTGTATTTTCCTACCTTGCTTGCTTCCTTCATTCTCTCCTTCCTTCCTTCCTTCCTTCCTTCCTTCCTTCCTTCCTTCCTTCCTTCCTTCCTTCCTTCCTTCCTTCCTTCCTCCCCTCCATTTCTTTCTTTCTTTCTATCCCTCAAGTTAGATAAGGCTGGACAGTGGACAGGTCAATCAGGGCCCGTGTCAACTCAGGGCAGAGCGAGGACGTTTTACATCTTTTTGAATCTGACTTTCTTGTGCTATATTCTACCTGACTTCCTCCTGTTGTCTTTCAACGTGTAGTATCCGTGGCTCCAGTGAATGGCAGGTAGACTCTAATAAGTACTTTCATTGAATACCACCAGGGAGGAAGACACACCGTGGAGGTGGAAGATACAGCTCAGTAGACTCAACAGACAGGTGAAGTGTAAAATATAGAGGTAACTACCAAAATAAACACCAGCATAGTGTTTTAATAAGGCATTGGGCCACCACGAGCCAGAACAGCTTCAATGTACCTTGGCATAGATTCTACAAGTGTCTAGAACTCTATTGGAGGGATGAGACACCATACTTCCACAAGAAATGTGGTGTTTTGTTGATGGTGGTGGAAAACGCCGTCTCAGGCGCCGCTCCAGAATCTCCCAGAAGTGTTCAGTTGGGTTGAGATCTGGTGACTGAGACGGCCATGACATATGATTTAAATCATGCTCATTAAACCATTCAGAGACCACTCGTGCCCTGTGGATGGGGGCATTGCCATGGTAGCCAAAATAATGGCCTTCCCAGCATTTCTATACATGACCCTAAGCATGATGGGATGATAATTGCTTAATAAACTCAGGAACCACACCTGTGTAGAAGCACCTGCTTTCAATATTACTTTCTATCCCTCATTTACTCAAATGTTCCCATTTTGTTGGCAGTTACCTGTTGATCAGTAGACTGAGTCACACAGGAGTAAAAGCACTTCCTCTCTCTGCCCTGGATTGTTGCTGTCTGTCTGGCTGAGAAGAACGGGTGCAACTCAGTAGTGGAACATAGCTTCATATTCAAACATTTCATTCCCAGCTATGAGGCAAGCCCGCAGCCTGCTCCAATGCATTACAGCGTAAGTGACTGTTGGAGTACACCTCTCCATCTCTCAATATTGGCTATTTGAGTGATATAAACAATTTAAAAAGTGTACTATACCTGACAATTATGTATGGTTTAGGTTTATGTTCCATTCATTGTGGGTTCTTCCTGTCAAGCAGCAAAAGGGCGCATTTGCCCATGTATCGCAGATAGAAAATGTTTGCAAGCTTGAGACTTTTAAAGGTCACCTAAAAATGACGGTAAGTTATATGTACTTTTTTCCCTTCAGTGGGCCCCCATAGATTTTGTTTCTCTCACTCATATCATTAACATGGCATAAGTCTGGGCAAAATGTCTAGAATTGCAGGAAATTAAATTGAAAACCAAAAAATGTTCTCTCCGCCCTCAAGAGGCCACTAAAATGTTTTGCCCTAAGCAAATTAAGGCCCCCAAAAGTCTACGGCCACCCCTGCCTTCTCTGATGAAGCAAGCTAAATGACACAAGTTTGCTTAGCTACATGTCAAATTGATCTGCTACATAGCCTATCTGAAATAGCATGATGTTTACTGATCATAGCCTATCTGAAATAGCGTGATGTTTACTGATCATAGCCTATCTGAAATAGCATGATGTTTACTGATCATAGCCTATCTGAAATAGCGTGATGTTTACTGATCATAGCCTATCTGAAATAGCATGATGTTTACTGATCATAGCCTATCTGAAATAGTGTGATGTTTACTGATCATAGTCTATCTGAAATAACGTGATGTTTACTGATCATAGTCTATCTGAAATAGCGTGATGTTTACTGATCATAGTCTATCTGAAATAGCGTGATGTTTACTGATCATAGCCTATCTGAAATAGCGTGATGTTTACTGATCATAGCCTATCTGAAATAGCATGATGTTTACTGATCATAGTCTATCTGAAATAGCGTGATGTTTACTGATCATAAAAAGCATGCACTTACTTGTTGCATAGCTCTGATATAGAGCTAAATGCGAGAAATTATTTTGCATGTAATAAATTGTAAATAACTAATTCTGCTCCATAAGAGGTGATCATATTACAGCCAATAATAACGGCATGCGGGTTTTAGCCACGCTGGGGGTCTCGTTCTGCACCTTATTGGGACGTTTATTAATAACAACCTATAGGCTTTCCTCTCTTTCCTCCCCTCATCTCCTTCATTTGCACTAAGGTGAAGAAACTGTGTAGACCTTCCAGTCTTTATCCTCCGAGTGCAGAGTGGCTTCAGTAATACCTGACTGGTCGCTGTCTACTGTCATGTGGTGCTGAAGGTCAGAACTTCGGATCTCTCGTATGACCGCTGGCCATGGTGCTGACGGTCTTAACTTCGGATCTCCGGTATGACCGCTGGCCATGGTGCTGACGGTCAGAACTTCGGTACACCGGTACTGTATGAACACTGGCCTTGGTGCTGACGGTCAGAACTTCGGAACACCGGTACTGTATGAACACTGGCCTTGGCGCTGACGGTCAGAACTTCGGAACACCGGTACTGTATGAACACTGGCCTTGGTGCTGACGGTCAGAACTTCGGAACACCGGTACTGTATGAACACTGGCCTTGGTGCTGACGGTCAGAACTTCGGAACACCGGTATGACCGCTGGCCATGGTGCTGACGGTCAGAACTTCGTAGAATGACTGCTGGCCATAGAGCTGAAATCTACGTGTTTAGCTTGGTTTGTTTACATCGGGCCTTCTACACATCACCACAATTCTCCTTAATCCTGATCATATATCAGTGTTTCATTGATCATCAATGGATGATCATCCTATCAGGGTGTGCTCCAGAATTGATCTGACTGGAACAATATCTTTGTTTCATCCAATATTTATGTATTTTACATTTTAAACTATTCATCAGGACAGGAGCGTCTGTTCTGGCTGTCCTCGTGGCAGCTACGATGGATAAATCATACCTCATGCTTTATGTACAGCACGGAATCTCGTTCGGTCCAATCTGCTTCATCAGGAACCGTATCAGTGTCACTTCACACCACCATCTGCCTTCACATCGCTAACCGTATCAGTGTCACTTCACACCGCCATCTGCCTTCACATTGCTAACCGTATCAGTGTCACTTCACACCACCATCTGCCTTCACATCGCTAACCGTATCAGTGTCACTTCACACCACCATCTGCCTTCACATCGCTAACCGTATCAGTGTCACTTCACACCACCATCTGCCTTCACATCGCTAACCGTATCAGTGTCACTTCACACCACCATCTGCCTTCACATCGCTAACCGTATCAGTGTCACTTCACACCACCATCTGCCTTCACATCGCTAACCTTATCAGTGTCACTTCACACCACCATCTGCCTTCACATCGCTAACCGTATCAGTGTCACTTTACACCACCATCTGCCTTCACATCGCTAACCGTATCAGTGTCACTTCACACCACCATCTGCCGTCACATCGCTAACCGTATCAGTGTCACTTCACACCACCATCTGCCTTCACATCGCTAACCGTATCAGTGTCACTTCACACCACCATCTGCCTTCACATCGCTAACCGTATCAGTGTCACTTCACACCACCATCTGCCGTCACATCGCTAACCGTATCAGTGTCACTTCACACCACCATCTGCCTTCACATCGCTAACCGTATCAGTGTCACTTCACACCACCATCTGCCTTCACATCGCTAACCGTATCAGTGTCACTTCACACCACCATCTGCCTTCACATCGCTAACCGTATCAGTGTCACTTCACACCACCATCTGCCTTCACATCGCTACCTTCTCAAACTCACTTCACACCACCATCTGCCTTCACATCGCTAACCGTATCAGTGTCACTTCACACCACCATCTGCCTTCACATCGCTACCTTCTCAAACTCACTTCACACCACCATCTGCCTTCACATCGCTAACCGTATCAGTGTCACTTCACACCACCATCTGCCTTCACATCGCTAACCGTATCAGTGTCACTTCACACCACCATCTGCCTTCACATCGCTAACCGTATCAGTGTCACTTCACACCACCATCTGCCTTCACATCGCTACCTTCTCAAACTCACTTCACACCACCATCTGCCGTCACATCGCTAACCGTATCAGTGTCACTTCACACCACCATCTGCCTTCACATCGCTAACCGTATCAGTGTCACTTCACACCACCATCTGCCTTCACATCGCTAACCGTATCAGTGTCACTTCACACCACCATCTGCCGTCACATCGCTACCTTCTCAAACTCACTGATCACCCACAGGGACTTTCCTGCCACTGAAACCCTTAGCTGGGCCACCTAACATTTTTTACTGTCCGAACAGTCAATCAAAATTAAAAAACATACTTTTCTTTTTATGATACATTTTCGTGATGGGAAAACGCTTTCAGTGTAAATTTAAATGACCAAAAAAAAAACGACCAAAAGTGTCTAGAAAATATAAAGGACCTATATCTTTTCCAATAATCTAATCTTTGAGAACTAACAAGCACCAAAATAGACAGTCAAGGAGAATTGAAAATGTCTAAAACCATGAAGAAATTGCTTAAAAATGCTTACGTTTCTCTACACCGCCAAGATGGGGGCCTCTAAGATGTTTGTGTCCATGTGCTGACTGCACCCATTGCCACGCCCCCTTCCACACACACACCACCTAAGCCCCTTCTTGATAACCCCCCCCGAAATAAAAACACAATCAATTACATACACTTCCTTTCACACACCTGCATGCACACACAGGAACACTATCTTTCTCTCTCTTTAAGTAACCACTCCCTCCTTATCTCTGGCTCTCATGCTCTCCCTGCCACTTCAGAAGACTCTCTCATTTGCATATGTCCTCAACGCTGAGGGAAGTCACAGCTCATAACTTATGACTCCCAGAATTAAAACCTAAACTGATTTAATGCACACTAATCATATGGAAATGACATCATATGACATCTGAAGCAGCTGCATTAGAAAGCACTAGACCTGAAAATCTCCCCCTCCATCCCCCCCTAATAATGGTCTAGTGGTCATTTACAGTGGCAGACACTCCTGATGTCCTTTCATTAAACATGGATTAGCTTGTCAGATCGCTGAGTCAGGCGGTCAGAGAGAGAGGCAGCGGTCACTGTGCCACTTTACCTCACAGAGCCGCCTAGCGCACACTCATCAATAATAATGATCAAAATTAGTCACAGAGAATAATATACAGTGAGGGAAAAAAGTATTTGATCCCCTGCTGATTTTGTACGTTTGCCCACTGACAAAGAAATGATCAGTCTATAATTTTAATGGTAGGTTTATTTGAACAGTGAGAGACAGAATATCAACAAAAAAATCCAGAAAAACGCATGTCAAAAATGTTATGAATTGATTTGCATTTTAATGAGGGAAATAAGTATTTGACCCCTCTGCAAAACATGACTTAGTACTTGGTGGCAAAACCCTTGTTGGCAATCACAGAGGTCAGACGTTTCTTGTAGTTGGCCACCAGGTTTGCACACATCTCAGGAGGGATTTTGTCCCACTCCTCTTTGCAGATCTTCTTCAAGTCATTAAGGTTTCGAGGCTGACGTTTGGCAACTCGAACCTTCAGCTCCCTACACAGATTTTCTATGGGATTAAGGTCTGGAGACTGGCTAGGTCACTCCAGGACCTTAATGTGCTTCTTCTTGAGCCACTCCTTTGTTGCCTTGGCCGTGTGTTTTGGGTCATTGTCATGCTGGAATACCCATCCACGACCCATTTTCAATACCCTGGCTGAGGGAAGGAGGTTTTCACCCAAGATTTGACGGTACATGGCCCCGTCCATCGTCCCTTTGATGCGGTGAAGTTGTCCTGTCCCTTTAGCAGAAAAACACCCCCAAAGCATAATGTTTCCACCTCCATGTTTGACGGTGGGGATGGTTTCTTGGGGTCATAGGCAGCATTCCTCCTCCTCCAAACACGGCAAGTTGGGTTGATGCCAAAGAACTCCATTTTGGTCTCATCTGACCACAACACGTTCACCCAGTTGTCCTCTGAATCATTCAGATGTTCATTGGCAAACTTCAGACAGGCATGTATATGTGCTTTCTTGAGCAGGGGGACCTTGCGGGCGCTGCAGGATTTCAGTCCTTCACGGCATAGTGTGTTACCAATTGTTTTCTTGATGACTATGGTCCCAGCTGCCTTGAGATCATTGACAAGATCCTCCTGTGTAGTTCTGGGCTGATTCCTCACCGTTCTCATGATCATTGCAACTCCACGAGGTGAGATCTTGCATGGAGCCCCAGGCTGAGGGAGATTGACAGTTCTTTTGTCTTTCTACCATTTGCGAATAATCACAGAAACTGTTCACCTTCTCACCAAGCTGCTTGGCGATGGTCTTGTAGCCCATTCCAGCCTTGTGTAGGTCTACAATCTTGTCCCTGACATCCTTGGAGAGCTCTTTGGTCTTGGCCATGGTGGAGAGTTTGGAATCTGATTGATTGATTGCTTCTGTGGACAGGTATCTTTTATACAGGTAAGAAACTGAGATTAGGAGCACTCCCTTTAAGAGTGTGCTCCTAATCTCCGTTCGTTACCTGTATGAAAGACACCTGGGAGCCAGAAATCTTTCTGATTGAGAGGGGGTCAAATACTTATTTCCCTCATTAAAATGCAAATCAATTTATAACATTTTTGACATGCATTTTTCTGGATATTTTTGTTGGTATTCTGTCTCTCACTGTTCAAATAAACCTACCATTAAAATTATAGACTGATAATTTTTTTGTCAGTGGGCAAACGTACAAAATCAGCAGGGGATCAAATACTTTTTTCCCTCACTGTACTAGGCCAGCAGACACCACCGGAGCCTTGTTGAATGTTTCTCTGATGTCATACTCTCAGATTGCAAGGTGTATTTTCCCTATATACTACTTTTGATTAGGGCCAATAGAGGAAGGGGGGGGAAAGTAGTGCATTAGATAGGGAATAGGATGCTATTTGGAGCGGAGCCGAGTGGTTGCCTATCCCCCATCTCCGTTTGTTATGGCGGCGCAGGGCGAATAGGAAATGATAACGCAACGCATCTGCCTCAATTGTAAACACTGGGCTGCGCTTTAGCCAATGAAGGCTTGTGTTACTCATAGCGCTCCAGAGACGCTGGGTCCAGCCCGTTACATACTCGGAGCAGGAATGAGAGACAGTTGGAGGTTTTACATTTGGAGGTTTCTTTTAATGACATTAAAGGGGAATGGAAACATTAGAATTTAGAACGTGAGGTTTATTTCCTAAAGTGTTTCCATTCCCCTTTAATTAAATGAAACTGGACTTACAGTGCATTGGGAAAGTACTCAGACCCCTTGACTTATTCCATGTTGTTACATTACAGTCATATTCTAAAATGTATTCAATTGTTTTTTTGCTCATCAATCTACACACAATACCCCATAATGACAAAGAAAAAACGTTTTTTGGTCAGTTTTGTAAATTACAAAAAAAAATAAACAGTACTTTGTTAAAGACCCTTTGGCAGTGATTACAGCCTTGAGTCTTGGGTATGACGCTACAAGCTTGGCACCCCTGTATTTGGGGAGTTTCTTACATTCTTCTCTGCAGATCCTCTCAAGCTCTGTCAGGATGGATGGGAAGCGTCGCTGCACAGCTATTTTCAGGTCTCTTCAGAGCTGTTTGATTGGGTTCACGTCCGGGCTCTGGCTGGGCCACTCAAGGACATTCAGAGACCTGTCCCGAAGCCACTTCTGTGTTGTCTTGGCTGTGTGCTTAGGGTTGTTGTCCAAAAGAAAGGTGAACCTTCGCCCCAGTTTGAGGTCCTGAGCGCTCTGGAGCAGGTTTTCAAGGATCTCTCTGTACTCCATTCATCTTTCCCTCTATTCTGACTAGTCTCCCAGTCCCTGCCGCTGAAAAACATCCCCACAGTATGATGCTGCCACCACCATGCTTCACTGTATGGATGGTGCCAGGTTTCCTCCAGACGTGACTCTTGGCATTCAGGCCAAAGAGTTCAATCTTGGTTTCATCATGTTCTGAGAGTCCTTTAGGTGCCTTTTGGCACACTCCAAGTGGGCTGTCATGTGCCTTTTACTGAGGAGTGGCTTCCGTCTGGCCACTCAATCATAAAGGCCTGATTGGTGGTGTTGAAGAGATGGTTGTCCTTCTGGAAGGTTCTCCCATCTCCACAAAGGAACTCTGAAGCTCTGTCAGAATGACCATCGGGTTCTTGGTCACTCTCCTTGTTCGGGCAGTGCTCGGCGGTCGGCGTCCTACTAGCCATCACCGATCCATTTTTATTTTTCTGTTTGTTTTATCTTTGGTTCATTCACACCTGGTTTTCATTTGCTTTAATTCCTGTGTGTATATTTACCCCTGTTTCCCCACTTAGGTTTGTGTGGGATTATTTTCAAGTTGCTTGTGGAGGCTTTCCTCAGTTTATTCACGTGTGTTTATTATAGTAAGGAGCGTTGGGTTTTTTTCTCCTTCCATGAGTAACTGTGAGTTCCCATTGTCTCTGGCGGTTTTTTGTGTGATTGTACCTGTACCGTTTTTGGACTTGCCTATTAAAATACGCTACATTGACATCTCTGCTCTCCTGTGCTTGACTCCTTACCTACCTTCAGAACGAAGACGCAACACATGGGGTATTGTGTGTAGATTGATGAGGGAAATCCATTTTAGAATAAAGCTGTAACGTAACAAAATGTGGAAAAAGTCAAGGGGTCTGAATACTTTCCGAATGCACTGTATGTTTATCTTCCACTTTAGGGTCAAGTAACCGCAATAACGTTTTCATGGGACATTTTTAACCACTGATGGAGCTAAATCTAAATTAAGTTGATATTTTATTATGGAAAAATGATGATCAAAAGAGATTCATGATGAAATCTTTTGAAAACACAGCAATGTGGACAGCTGCTCTAGCAGGGTGGTGATGGTGGCCTTCAAGGTCCAGTATGAACAGTCAGAATGTTTAAGTTTGTGTTTATTAAACCTTATATTATTTTGGTATTGATCAAAGTCCCTGTGTAGAGACACATTGAACTAAGTATTTTCAAAAACACTCTTCAAACAGAGTGCATTGAATATAACTACTGAATGCCACAGGTTTCCTGTGTGACAACGTGGTAGATGTTTTATCTCTAAGGTGTCCTCAACTGGTTTTGTTACCCGAAAGATCAATTCAACAGACTTAAAGGAAACACATCCCCTAGTGTGAACCACAAATGTTATGCACAGCACTTCACCGCCTCATGTCGAACTCTACACTTTCCACGGTTTCTTTCACAGTTTACTTAACATGTTTTTCCATCCTGTTGTTTCTTTCTTCCGGTCTCTCCTAATTTGACACTCCTCCATCCTCCCTCCCACTCCTCTCATACGTCTCTCCTCAGAGAGGATAGCTGGCTCTAACGGGCCCCATATGAAGTGCCTGGGGGGTTGGGTTACACACCTACTATCATGCACTAATGAAAAGTACACTTCTATCCACTAATCAGAGCTTAAGGGAGAGATTTGTAGGTTCTAACTTCTCAGTAAGACACTCACTAACTTCAAACTTTCACAATGTTTATAACGAATACTGAAACGTGCAGTTCTTTTCAATCATCACTGTATTGATGTTTTCAACATGGCTTCCTGACAAGACAACAAACTGGATTATTAACATGCATCTGTTGTCCAAGACAGACAGACAGACAGACTGCTCTGATTGAGGATGAAATAAACTGACAGATGGGGAGCTGACTGAGGATTTAAGGATCAAGTTAAGACATAATGGGATTTAAACCGTGCCAACAAAGCTTACTGGTCCTGTGTGCCAGCCTTCTGCTACGCAACCAGACAAATAGCGCTCCCTAGGCCACAGGAAGTTGGCGGCACCTTCATCGGGGAGATTGGGTTCGGGGTACTGGCGGGAGCCGTCTACACCTCAACAGAGTAAATGGTCCCAGGTCTACACCTCAACAGAGTAAATGGTCCCTGGTCTACACCTCAACAGAGTAAATGGTCCCAGGCCTACACCTCAACACAGTACATGGTCCCAGGCCTACACATCAACAGAGTACATGGTCCCAGGCCTACACCTCAACAGAGTAAATGGTCCCAGGCCTACACCTCAACAGAGTACATGGTTCCAGGCCTACACCTCAACAGAGTACATGGTTCCAGGCCTACACCTCAACAGAGTACATGGTCCCAGGCCTACACCTCAACAGAGTACATGGCTCCCAGGCCTACACCTCAACAGAGTACATGGTCCCAGGCCTACACCTCAACAGAGTACATGGTCCCTGGTCTACACCTCAACAGAGTAAATGGTCCCAGGCCTACACCTCAACAGAGTAAATGGTCCCAGGCCTACACCTCAACAGAGTACATGGTTCCAGGCCTACACCTCAACAGAGTACATGGTCCCAGGCCTACACCTCAACAGAGTAAATGGTCCCAGGCCTACACCTCAACAGAGTACATGGTCCCAGGCCTACACCTCAACAGAGTAAATGGTCCCAGGCCTACACCTCAACAGAGTAAATGGTCCCAGACCTACACCTCAACAGAGTAAATGGTCCCAGGCCTACACCTCAACAGAGTACATGGTCCCTGGTCTACACCTCAACAGAGTAAATGGTCCCTGGTCTACACCTCAACAGAGTAAATGGTCCCTGGTCTACACCTCAACAGAGTAAATGGTCCCAGGCCTACACCTCAACACAGTACATGGTCCCAGGCCTACACATCAACAGAGTACACGGTCCCAGGCCTACACCTCAACAGAGTAAATGGTCCCAGGTCTACACCTCAACAGAGTACATGGTCCCAGGCCTACACCTCAACAGAGTAAATGGTCCCAGGCCTACACCTCAACAGAGTAAATGGTCCCAGGCCTACACCTCAACAGAGTACATGGTCCCAGGCCTACACCTCAACAGAGTAAATGGTCCCAGGTCTACACCTCAACAGAGTACATGGTCCCAGGCCTACACCTCAACAGAGTAAATGGTCCCAGGCCTACACCTCAACAGAGTAAATGGTCCCAGGCCTACACCTCAACAGAGTAAATGGTCCCAGGCCTACACCTCAACAGAGTACATGGTCCCAGGCCTACACCTCAACAGAGTAAATGGTCCCAGGACTACACCTCAACAGAGTAAATGGTCCCAGGCCTATACCTCAACAGAGTAAATGGTCCCAGGCCTACACCTCAACAGAGTACATGGTCCAAGGCCTACACCTCAACAGAGTAAATGGTCCCAGGCCTACACCTCAACTGAGTACATGAGGTACCTGTGCTTTTGTCCTTTCCTTACTCTGCACTGAAAAAACAGCGGATGCATTTTTCGGTCAATTAGTGCACAAAGGACAAGATAAAGATGAGACACTTTCTAATATTAGGATGCAGCCTGTTTAGAATGTACAGTGTTTTATGTATTGATTACCAACTGATCAATGTCATTATCAAATGACATTTGAGTTGGTTAGATTCCATGGTTGTGGGAGTGGTAGGGACACACATGACACAACCATGAAATCTAACCAACTCAATTGTCTTTCTATGATGAAAGCCAGTTGATTATCAATATGTTGATATTTGGAATATAAAAGTGAATCTTCGGGAAATGTGCAGGAATTTCTGCTTTTTGAATTATGCCAACTGGCCTGCATTATAAGGCCCCTGAATGAGCATGACTTCTCCCTCTAATGGAACAGATCCGTATGCATATTCATGACTCCTCCTTGTCAATATCTGTGGCACATGGAGCGCGATACACAACTACTGAATAAACACGATACATGCTGTACAGGGAAACACACTCATTCATCTTTCCCCGGTAAGATTTGATCTCAAATTGGTTGGGGAGTAAGTGGATGGAGGGGTGAAGAATAAAGAAGGGCTGCTGATTCGTTAAGGGGAGAAGGCGTCATAAACAGATGCATGAACCATGTCCCTAGCTCCAGATTGGAAACACTGAGTCTTGTCCTGAGCGTCTGGGCGTAAAATGGGAAAAGGCTCGACATCCTTAAGAGCTTAATGTGATTCAGAAAGCTAAGGGTGAGTCATAAGCCCAATTCCAAAAACAGGTTACTTCAGGACTTAAAAAAAAAAAAACACACACAGAGAGAATCTTCTCCTCTCACAGACACATCCCATTTGATCAATGATAAGCTTGACATATAAAATAGACAAATTGCTTTTCAACTGTAGCGTTTCTTCTCAGAAGAAAACACATGGTCCCTGGTGCCATTCCCTGTGTTAGTGAATGGCATGGGAGTGCTTCAACAGATTGATACTTACACATGAGGATTACCACCAGTCCACCTCTCCAAAACCCATTTCTCTAAAGCCTCTTTTTACTCTGAGCCATTCGGTATCGTGTGGCGCTGCAGATCATAGGAATGGTCACAAGTGTAGAAAAACCATTGGTGCACAAACACAAAGAGACAAGAGAAACAACGAGATAGAAATAGAGAACACAGGCATTAGACCCATTCTGCAACACAATGAATACAGAGATACCAATGGGATGGAGACGACCCGTTCTGCAACACAATGAATACAGAGATACCAATGGGATGGAGACGACCCATTCTGCAACACAATGAATACAGAGATACCAATGGGATGGAGACGACCCATTCTGCAACACAATGAATACAGAGATACCAATGGGATGGGGACGACCCGTTCTGCAACACAATCAATATCAAATCAAATCTTATTGGTCACATACTGTATGTGTTTAGCAGATGTTATTGCAGTAATATCTAACATTATCACAACATATACCCAATACACACAAATCTAAAGTAAAGGAATCAAGAATATATAAATATATGGATGAGCAATGTCAGAGCGGCATAGACTAAGATACAGTAGAATAGAATACAGTATATACATATGACATGAGTAATGCAAGATATGTAAACATTATTAAAGTTACTAGTGTTACATTTATTAAAGTGGCCAGTGATTTCAAGTCTATGAAAAAAGGCTAGTGTGCTAGTGATGGCTATTTAAAAGTCTGATGGCCTTGAGATAGAAGCTGTTTTTCAGTCTCTCGGTCCCAGCTTTGATGCACCTGTACTGACCTCACCTTTCTGGGTGATAGCGCAGTGAACAGGCAGTTGCTCGGGTGGTTGTTGTTCTTGATATTATTTTTGGCCTTCCTGTGACATCGGGTGCTGTAGGTGTCCTGGAGGGCAGGTAGTTTGCCCTTTTTTAAAAAGTTTGTAAGGGCTTTAATTTATTTTGTGCGCCTTCTTCACCACACTGTCTGTGTGGTTGGACCATTTCAGTTTGTCCGTGATGTGTACGCCGAGGAACTTGAAGCGTCCCACCTTCTCCACTGCGGTCCCGTCGATGTAGATAGGGGGGTGCTCCCTCTGCTGTTTCCTGAAGTCCACGATAATCTCCTTTGTTTTGTTGACGTTGAGTGAGAGGTTATTTTCCTGGTACCACACTCCCAGAGCCCTCACCTCCTCCCATTCTGCAGCACAATCAATACAAAAATACCAATGGGATGGAACCGTGACACAGAAGAACAAAAAGGATAAACATTGCATAAAACCAATTTACTTTTATATAACTTTATTTAGACTGAAGTACATACTGGATAGTAAGTGGAATGTGATGGAGTAGCATTACAACCTTGTTTCCTTTCCCACTGATAAAACTGGCACGTAAAGACTGATCCAGAGACAGTTTTGGTTTTGTAGCCCATGATGAAGGAGGGTGGAACTAGAGTATGGAAAACTGGCCAGTGTGTATTAAATCATTTTCATGATGTCCTCTCCTTTGTCCTTCTCCTCGCCTCTACCGTCAGTGATGTGATCAGCACCACATAGAAAAGTAAAAAACATACATTTCTGTTTTAATAAGACTCTATATATAGTATTTCAGGTGTTCCCGAATTATCAGAAAAATATTTCAGATGTTCCCGAATGATCAGGAAAAATCTGACCCCTCCCTCCCTCCCTTCCTCCTCTCCCTCCCTCCATCCCTCCTCTCCCTCTGTTGTAGGAGTCCTCCAGGTCTACAGGTGACACTGGCATACAGAGGTGATGGGCATGGCGGGGTCTGCGATGGCGTGGGCACAGGTGAAGGAGACAGTGATGGTGTAGAGCGTTCCCCACGAGACCTGCTCTACGTGGTGAAGGTTCTCTGACCCCGAAGAAAAGGATACTCACCCCGGAGGAGGAGGAAGAGAAGCGAAAGAGGGATGGAAGAGAGATGGGTTAATGTCTCTCTGACCCTGGAGAGGAAGAGAGGACAGACGAGAGATGGGTTGATGTCTCTCTGACCCTGGAGAGGAAGAGAGGACAGAAGAGAGATGGGTTGAAGTCTCTCTGACCCTGGAGAGGAAAAGAGGAAAGGAGGTAGGAATGAGGGATAGAAGAGAGATGGGTTGATGTCTCTCTGACCCTGGAGAGGAAGCGAGGAAAGGAGGTAGGAATGAGGGATAGAAGAGAGATGGGTTGATGTCTCTCTGACCCTGGAGAGGAAGAGAGGAAAGGAGGTAGGAATGAGGGATAGAAGAGAGATGGGTTGATGTCTCTCTGACCCTGGAGAGGAAGAGAGGAAAGGGGGTAAGAATGAGGGATAGAAGAGAGATGGGTTGATGTCTCTCTGACCCTGGAGAGGAAGAGAGGAAAGGGGGTAGGAATGAGGGATAGAAGAGAGTTGGGTTGATGTCTCTCTGACCCTGGAGAGGAAGAGAGGAAAGGAGGTAGGAATGAGGGATAGAAGAGAGATGGGTTAATGTTTCTCAGACCCTGGAGAAGAAGAGAGGAAGGGGGGGTAGAAATGAGGGATAGAAGAGAGATATAGGCTGGTGACCATCCTTAGAGAGCAGTTGTTTAGACCAGAGGGAGAGTTAGACCAGAGGGAGAGTTAGACCAGAGGGAGAGTTAGACCAGAGGGAGAGCAGTTGGTTAGACCAGAGGGAGAGTTAGACCAGAGGGAGAGTAGTTGGTTAGACCAGAGGGAGAGTTAGACCAGAGGGAGAGTTAGACCAGAGGGAGAGTTAGACCAGAGGGAGAGCAGTTGGTTAGACCAGAGGGAGAGTTAGACCAGAGGGAGAGTAGTTGGTTAGACCAGAGGGAGAGTTAGACCAGAGGGAGAGTTAGACCATGGGGAGAGTTAGACCATGGGGAGAGTTAGACCAGAGGGAGAGTTAGACCAGAGGGAGAGTTAGACCAGAGGGAGAGCAGTTGGTTAGACCAGAGGGAGAGTTAGACCAGAGGGAGAGTAGTTGGTTAGACCAGAGGGAGAGTTAGACCAGAGGGAGAGTTAGACCAGGGGGAGAGTTAGACCAGAGGGAGAGTTAGACCATGGGGAGAGTTAGACCAGAGGGAGAGTTAGACCAGGGGGAGAGTTAGACCAGGGGGAGAGTAGTTAGTTAGACCAGGGGGAGAGTTAGACCAGAGGGAGAGTTAGACCAGAGGGAGAGTTAGACCAGGGGGAGAGTTAGACCAGAGGGAGAGTTAGACCAGAGGGAGAGTTATACCAGAGGGAGAGTTAGACCATGGGGAGAGTTAGACCAGAGGGAGAGTTAGACCATGGGGAGAGTTAGACCAGAGGGAGAGTTAGACCAGAGGGAGAGTAGTTAGTTAGACCAGGGGGAGAGTTAGACCAGAGGGAGAGTTAGACCATGGGGAGAGTAGTTAGTTAGACCAGGGGGAGAGTTAGACCAGAGGGAGAGTTAGACCATGTGGAGAGTTAGACCAGAGGGAGAGTTAGACCAGGGGGAGAGTTAGACCAGAGGGAGAGTTAGACCAGAGGGAGAGTTAGACCAGAGGGAGAGTTAGACCAGACGGAGAGTTAGACCATGGGGAGAGTTAGACCAGAGGGAGAGTTAGACCATGGGGAGAGTTAGACCAGAGGGAGAGTTAGACCAGGGGGAGAGTTAGACCAGGGGGAGAGTTAGACCAGAGGGAGAGTAGTTGGTTAGACCAGAGGGAGAGTTAGACCAGAGGGAGAGTAGTTAGTTAGACCAGGGGGAGAGTTAGACCAGAGGGAGAGTTAGACCAGAGGGAGAGTTAGACCAGAGGGAGAGTAGTTAGTTAGACCAGGGGGAGAGTTAGACCAGGGGGAGAGTTAGACCAGGGGGAGAGTTAGACCAGAGGGAGAGTTAGACCAGAGGGAGAGTTAGACCAGAGGCAGAGTTAGACCAGAGGGAGAGCAGTTGGTTAGACCAGAGGGAGAGTTAGACCAGAGGGAGAGTTAAACCAGAGGGAGAGTTAGACCAGACGGAGAGTTAGACCAGAGTGAGAGCAGTTGGTTAGACCAGAGGGAGAGTTAGACCAGAGGGAGAGTTAGACCAGAGGGAGAGTTAGACCAGAGGGAGAGTTAGACCAGAGGGAGAGTAGTTAGTTAGACCAGGGGGAGAGTTAGACCAGGGGGAGAGTTAGACCAGGGGGAGAGTTAGACCAGAGGGAGAGTTAGACCAGAGGGAGAGTTAGACCAGAGGGAGAGCAGTTGGTTAGACCAGAGGGAGAGTTAGACCAGAGGGAGAGTTAGACCAGAGGGAGAGTTAGACCAGACGGAGAGTTAGACCAGAGTGAGAGCAGTTGGTTAGACCAGAGGGAGAGTTAGACCAGAGGGAGAGTTAGACCAGAGGGAGAGTTAGACCAGAGGGAGAGTTAGACCAGAGGAGAAAGGAAAGAAGGATGGAAGAAACAGTGGATTATAAGGGAAGCGAGACATCGAGAGAAAAGGGTTCAGAGGACAAGGAGAGATGGGCTATAGGTAAAATATGGTATAGAGAGATAAGAGAAAGATACATTGGAGAAAAACACAAGAGCCAAGAAGTTGAGATGGGGAACTAGATGAGGTGACAAGAAGTGGCAGAGAGGAGGTAACAATCTAGTAGTATGGAGAGATGAGGACTGGTGCAGAAGTTAAATAAAGGTTACATTTTTTTTAAAGTATAAAATAGTAGTGAGCTCCCAAGCCAGCACTTTACAAGAAACAGAAAACACAGATGGTCTTGAGATGTCTGAACATGAGCTGGTTGGCCAACAGAGCTGATTGGCTGGGTCAGCTAACAAGAATTAGGCCTGGATGCAGGAGAAAGTAAAATGATTTAAAAGCTCCTTAAAATAGTTGATCCACTCCTACACCGTTTCTGCTACAGACTGTGCTGAGCTGTTTGCATAAC